>NW_027362765.1:405286862-405344362 GCF_046119375.1 Phyllobates terribilis
TATCATCTAGCAAAACATTTTCAATGCAGACGCTGGCTGCATTTAAAATGTCTCTGCAAGGTATGGGAATAATATCACGCATAAAAAATAATACCTAGATGGACCATAGTCTATGTTCCATGAGATGCCTGGGGTATTTTGACCCCAAGAATGTCTGTATTGATAGAAGCTGGCTTGATTTAGTTTTCTTGTGGAAGTTATTTCCGTTGCTTGTTTAGCGTCAACATTTTACCGATGTTGTCATCACCCATTATTCCCAGTGGAGCTAAATTTCTTATCAGCATGGCTTTAGAGTGTGGGAAAAACAGGAATATCTAGAGAAACCCTAAGCAAACAAACTTTGTTAAAGTGTTGCCCCTGGCTGGATTCGAAACATAAAATGGCAAGGCAACAGCGCTAACCAACCCATGAACCATCGTGTTGCCCTTAGATTGTTGGTTTAAAATATTGGTGACTACCATAAATTATTAGAATTTACTACATAAAGTCTAGCCTTGGTTTATTTTTAAGACTGAGATCTGGCTGAAAACCTAAAATGACTACAAATTACCCAATAGTACCAACTAGATGTTGGGCATGCTCTGGTATCCATTTAGGGAAGGACAAAGAATGTCTTTAAAGTATGGATCTTCAAGTGAGGGCTACATCTGCATGGAGTTTGTGTTCTTTCAAGCTTGGGGTTTCTATAAGATACTCCTAATATCCAAACATTTTACTTTTGCTCAATCCGCCTACTATGTTCTTGACCCTACTATGCACTTCCTTACATTTTCCTTTGACCCGAGATATCCAAAGTTAAATGGTATGAAATAAATTTTTAGTTTCTAAAAGATCATCCTAATCTCCAAAAACGTTATTTTTACTCAATCCATCTCCTATGTTTTTGACCCCAGTGTGTATTGCCTTACCTTTCCCCTTGGTCCGGGATATCCCAAGTTAAGTGGTATGAGATAATTTTGGGTTTCTAAAATATACTATTAATCTTCCAAAATGTTATTTTTGCTCAATCTGATTCCTATGTTCTTGACCCTAGTGAGTATTTCTTTGCCTTTCCCCTTGGCCCAAGATATTCCAAATTAACTGATGTGAGGAGACCAGTAGGGTTGAGCGAGTATGTTCTGTCCGAGTATGCTCGGGCCGAGCTCCGAGTATTTATAGCTGCTCGGTGATATGGTTGAATCGCTCACATGTGCAAGATTTGCAACTGTTTGACAGTTTTATTACATGTGAGGAATGTGTAAGAAATAGACATTCCTCACATGTAATAAAACTGTCAAACAGTTGCAAATCATGCACACGGGGGAGATTCAAACGCATCACCGAGCAGCTGTAAATACTCGGAGCTCGGCCTGAGCATACTCGCTGAAAGGGTTAATAGAACATACTCGCTCAACACTAGAGACCAGCTTTACTCTGTCGGGCGTTATTTATGTTATATGTGTCCATGTGAGAATGCACAAAGTTTGTATCTTGGACTACTTGAAAAATTGGAATCCTTAGCAAAATTTATTTAAAAGTAAAGACAGGCACATTTTTATAGGCAAATCTGACATTCGGAAACTAGACTGTAAGCCTAAATTTAATCAGAGACTGGTGAGAATGATGCCAATTTCTGCACATCTCTAAATATGTTGATCAAAATGAAAAATATTAGAGAAGATATGGGTTAAGTATTTACTTGTCCCAGTTCTATTAAAGAAGAATCATATTACATATTGGTAGAGCCTTATCCATAATTACATATCGCCTGACAGGTTGGCACCAATAAATTGCCCATAGACGTGCCAAAAATATGGTCAATATGACCAAGTCAGGTGATAATCAGGTCATCTTTGGGGAAAAACAATTGGTTGGTCCATCAGTTAGCAAAAAATAATCAAGTGTTCTTAAATTTTTCCTGGGACATCATTTGCTATGGTCAGTCTTCTTGACATCCATGGCCACCAAGAGCTTTCATAAGAATATGTTGAGACCAAGCATGTAGGGAAGGAAATCTTCGTTCTTCATATAATCAGCATCTGGTTATCAATCGCTCATCATTTTTTTTTTCCTAAGCGCAGTCTTCAACAGTTGTCTTGTTTTTTTTTTTTATCCCCTTCTCCTTCTATTTGATTGATGTTTCTGCGCGAGCTGTCATTAGTTAAATTAATTTGCCTTCAAAAGACAGTAGAATAGGGTCCACAAAGACAAATCTTAAGAGACCATAAAAATAGACTATAATTTAGAAGAAATTCCAATGTGTTCTTTTCTCCTGTCATCACTGCGGAGAAACACTTTAATTTGATACAAATTTCTCTGGAGAAACTTTAAATTAACTTTAGATTTAGCAGTGTTTGAAGGATGGCAAGCAAAAGTTAACAAATAAAAGACACTGTTTGCTGACTCCACAGTTTCTAGGTTCCCGATTGTATAAGTTCTTTTTATTTTCACTCAGGCTAAATAAATACCAATATTCACCTCTAAAGAGTCATCAGAAAGTTATCCCCTGGGGATATAAAAAAATATACTCCTCTCATCTTCCATCCAAACAGTGTCACACGAACTTAAAAGACTGGATAAATGTGATAAAGAAGAAATATCTGCCTATGTGGTTTTCACATCTCTTCCTCTAGGTGAGAGGTCTTCTCTTAAAATTGGTAATAGGAATGTCTATTTAAATAGGTCATGCATATGAGCCAATATGCAAACGCACTTTCCATTGCATGCATTACCTATACGGTAAGCAACAATGCAATTCACAGCTCTCGCTTCTCCATTAACGAGCGTTCATTAATTTGCCTGTCAAAATAGTGCACAATATGAAAATTGCGAACTCCGTAATCAACGGTGACAGCAATGAGACTTTAATTACTTCAAGTGATACAATGAGGGTCAGGTGAGGGAGTAATATATAGGACACCTTCGTATATTGAAGTTAACTAATATAATTTAGGCCTATCTACAACAGGACATGTAAATTAACCCCTGAAGGACATGAGCACGGAAGCGAAAAATAAAAATGTCAGCTGGGGATCCAACATGAAATAGCATTATCTAAAAGCTGAGGAAGTGCTATGTTCATATACACATAGGACAACGATATGTATATGGGCAATATGTTCACATACGGTCATGGTTATGGGCAGCACGGTGGCTCAGTGGTTGCTTTGCAGCGCTGGGGTCCTGGATTCAAATCCCACCAAGGACAACATCGACAAAGAGTTTGTATGTTCTCCCCATGTTTGCGTGGGTTTCCTCCGGGTTTTCCGGTTTCCTCCCACACTCCAAAGACATAGTGATAGGGAATGTAGATTGTGAGCCCCAATGGGGACAATGATGAAAATGTCTGTAAAGCGCTGCGGAATAAGCAACGCGGAATTAATAATAATGGTTCTCACATTTAGGTACAGATATAGCACAATTGGGTTGGCCAATGAAGAAGAGTTTTTAGGGCGAGTCAAGATGATATCACAATGAGTTATCATTAAAGCTGACCATTCGGCAGTTATTTTTTTTAACTCCTCCATACACATGCATACATGGCTTGGCCAAGCGTTGATGTGTTCTGAATGAGGAAAGGAAGCAAGCCACTTCATGACACCTCTGGAATCGACTCTTCAATCATGATTGCAAAAGTATTCGGGAAGTTGAAAATTTTCCCTCAAATTTTGCCATCGGGAGCAAGGGCAGACATACCATTTGTTCAACCTGTGCAGTCGTACAGGGTCCCAAGAGGTAAAGGTTGGCCACTTCTACCTCTAAAGCAGGTGGCATTGTGCATTATGATGAGATATTGGACTGCAAAGGGTCCATATATTGTTCTTGCACAGTGACCTCTTCTGTCTGTATCCGCTCCTGTTTGGGAGATAGTGTTGATACCTCTATATATGTCAGATGGTGGATTAGTCCTAACAAAATTGACAAATTTGCTCAACATTTTTGTAATATGTATGGCCACCTGAAAGGGAACTTGTCATTCGATTCATGCTGTCCAAACCAAGGTCAGCTAGAATCATAGCTTTGCTATAAGATTACAGCCAGTTATGCTTTTCTCTCAAATGCTCTGGTGTTTCAGAGAAAATATAGTTTGAAGAGATGGCAGAGGATTATAACAAGAGATGAGACTAGTCCAGAGCTGCTCTTGACTGGATTCTCCCTGCACCGCTCTAGTTGACTCACAGGTCTTTACCTGTTTACTCACATGGGAGAGACATGTCAATCACCTACAACAGTGCGAGGAGAAGCCGGCTTGGGGCGGCACAAGACTAGTCACTTCTCTGTCCATAGTCCTCATCAACTCTTCACACACTATGGACGTATGCACCCAGGTATGTTTTTGTCTGAAACACACGGAGAAAAAAATACCTGGCTGAAAAAGTCCAGCTAGGCTCTGATTCATGCTGCCCATGGTTTGGGTAGTATGAATTGAATGATGACGGGTTCCTTTTAAGCCCATCTCCACTACCTGTAAAGGTCTAATGGAACAGAAAGACCTAGTCTAAAGTCCTAAAGCATACTCATCAGCATAGTCATCTATATTATCAACTATGGACACATTATCTTGTGATGATCAACTACCATCAAGGCCATGAAGAATAAGTAGAGCTATTATTAATAGGAAGTTCTCGGGTTTTTGTAGAGGTATCTACTTAAATCAGAGCATTTTTGAGGGTACCTTGTAAAGAAGGACATAGGTTCCCTCAAGATGTTCAAGGCCAGCCTTCCCAATACAGAATAAAGAACTTGTAGAAATGAAATATATTCCTAAAGAGCCAACGATCATACAGGAGGCTACATATTTTCTACTAAATTTTAAAGAATTATAATTTCCCTATCTTTTGCATTTATGTTTGACTTTTGAGCAGATCAACAAATTTCCACGCAATTTTGGGTCGTCATCTTAAAGGGTTCACTCTATGCATAAGGTCTTGCGCCAACCAAATGAACACAAGTTATACACTAAAATTAGGAAATAAAATGAGGATCAAAAACTGTGGATTACATTATTGTATACTGAGTAACACACAGTCAGAACTGAAGTAAAAATCAAAAATCTGCAAAGGCCCAAGTATTAGTGATGG
The DNA here is from genome assembly GCF_046119375.1 of Phyllobates terribilis. Lineage (NCBI taxonomy): Eukaryota > Metazoa > Chordata > Amphibia > Anura > Dendrobatidae > Phyllobates > Phyllobates terribilis. The sequence goes on from NW_027362765.1 coordinate 405,291,923, forward strand.
TGCTTGGCACTGCTCGATACTCGATAGAGTATTGGGGTGCGCGATCGAGTATTGAACAGTGGCGAATATCGCATGATGTTCGAGTGCTCGGGTCCCCATAAGAAGCTCATTTTAATCATCTGAGCTGTGCAGGGACTCATCTGTCAGCCGGACTCTTTGTGAGCTGTAGAACTCCGGGGACAGGGAGAGAGAGTCCTCCGGAAAAATTCTCGAGTTTCACATTCACCTCCATTATGCTCGCTACTCGAATCAAGTACGTCCGAGCGTCCGATGTGCTCGATTTGAGTACAGAGCACTTGAGCATTTCACTGCTTGATCAACACTACCGAGTATCACTCTGATGGATGTACAGGATCAAACACTCCCTCAGAAATGGTGGACAACAGGGTATGATGGACGAAGACAAAACATTACCATTGGTTAAAGAGCTTGCACTTCAATAAACATGCTCATCATTAATAGTAGTCAAATGAGTAGAAAGCAGCAGTCATTTAAGACCAGAGTACTAAATTTTGGCCATTTTTGGCAATGTTTTCCAACGACAGTGTCCAATTTATCTCCTATTACAACTACTAATAACCCAATAAGCTGGCGGAGTTGGAACGTCCATGGCGCTTCCATTTCACTGCCTCGTACTACACACTTTACAATGGCTTCGCAATGTAAAAAATACTTGTATTTTAGTTCTAATTGCCCGGCTTTTGACTCACGTAACATTTCTTTGTGTTGAAAGCAACACGGTGATTTATCCTCATTATTGTGTAAATAGGTTTCGGCAGTTCTCAGTAAATAAAACAAAGACTGACAGGAGGAGAAGAGGGAATTTGCTTTCCTACCAATTAGAGTAGCCTCAGGCAGTACTTTTAAGAGGAGATAAATCCTGCAAATCGCTAAAATGATCCTGTCACATGCACCAAATATTAAAATCTCACAGCGGCGCACTTCATACAGTTTGCTTTAGTTTAATGAGTCGGGGTGGGCTTCGTCATGAGGCTTGCGTCTCACAGTTGGGGACCGTTGATTGACAGCTGAGATCTTGCCCAACTGCAGCTTCCTAACCAGTAGGACCAGATGGAAAAATCACAATTCATGTTTAATATGCAGAATTTTTTTTTCTGCTAAGCAAAATTCCCAAACTGTCTCCTCTGTAAAATTCCTTGCCACAAAACATAACAGAATTTCACTCAGGTAACCCCCGCGGCTGTGTTCTGCGTGGTGTCAGCAAGTTGTTTCAAGATTAATATAACATAAGAAAACACAGAAAATCAACGCTCATAATAAACAAAGAGAATAGGCAATAGGGTGGTAGCGTAAAACAAACCTTAAAGGTTGGGGGCGACCCTACTGATTTCCAGCCAGTCGCGGGTATCATCTCCTAAATCTTTTTTCAATATCACCCTACATTTTGGGATATTTTGCAACTAGCAAAAAAAATTCTTAGAAAATTGTTCCATTTATTCCAATGGTAACATTTTTGTCATTTTTGATTTTTTTTTCCAAAAACAATCCCCCATCAGTCGTTGAATAATGCTGTATCAAGGTAAATAGGATGAGCCACAGTGACCTTAATACTCTTGGACAAGAGTAACGCTGTTTTTCGAAGAAAGAAGCCATGTTTTTCTAATCGTGTAAGATCATTTCACGGCTATAGGGGCAAAACTAGGGAAAACTATTCGAAGCACATTTTCACTTTTGAATTTTAATTTGTTCTATACCTAAAACATTGGATTGATAAAATCTCTGATTCATTTAAAAATATCAGAATCCAAATTAGGAACCAACTCCCTCCCCCACTACCATAAGTGTACATGGTGTCGAAAGAAAGGGAGTTTTTTTTCTTTTACCTCTTAAGGGGCCCATATATCATGTATAGCTGAGATTTTGCTGCCACGTTTTCTTTCTAACCCCACCATACACTTGCATAATCCAGTAGGCCGAGCGTGCATGTGCATTCAATGTATGCCGATAAGTGGTGGACATATCATTGGGGGCAACCTGGTCAGCTGCAACGGGGCCCAGGAGGTCAGGGGGCCCATGTTCATCTCCAAAGCAGGAGGAATTGTGCATTATAATAAGCTATTGGACTGGAAAGGGCCCAGATATTGTTCTTGCACGAGGGGCCCTCTTCTTATCTTATGTGGTTAGGGGCTTCCCAGCTTTCCCTTGACAGTCCCTTTAATAGATGGGCAGCACGGAGACTCAGTGGTTAGCACTGTTGCCTTGCAGCACTGGGATCCTGGGTTCAAATCCCACCAAGGACAACATCTGCAAGGAGTTTTTATGTTCTCCCCGTGTTTGTGTGGGTTTCCTCTGGGTTCTCCAGTTTCCTTCCACACTCCAAAGACATACTGATAGGGAATGTAGATGGTGAGCCCCAATGAGGACAGAGATGACAATATATGTAAAGCGCTGTGGAATATGATGGCGCTGCATCATATAAGCAATGCATAATAATTAATGCTAATCCCTCTTTTCCCCAACATCATCCATTGTGAAAGAGTCCAGAGAATCTTTACACACAGATAGTTGGCTGGTCCTGCCAATTTCCTGTTGGGAACTTTACATCTGGAACAGGAACTGTTCCTTTAAGTAAATGCTCTAATTTATTTTGGGTCCTTTAAAGGGGTTGTCTCATGTTCAATCTTCAGAAGCAAACATCTCCTCTGCCTCCCGGATTCATGCTTGATCTCTTGTAATTCTACTAAAAGCACCTTTGCCTTTGTAACATCAGAGGAGCGCAGGGGCATTAAAGCTGCCCAGATCCGGCAAGTTTCAGAGCAGCGTTTGCAAGCTCTATGGCAAAGACCTTACAAGCACTGCGCTCCCCGACTAGAAGACCAACCACCCATGACAGACCCCCGGGGACCTAAACAATGAGAAGTAAACAATGCAACAAAAAATCCTCACGCTCTCGAGAAGAGATTTGTTTGTATTTACAATAACTGTTTAAATGTAAACATTCTAAGAAGATGTGACAACAACTCCTTACCACTATCGATTTCTGTTATTGTATCAATGTAACCCTCTGATGCCGGTGAGTGAGAGCTAAGCCTGATATGACATTTTTGAGCAGCGCCCCGAGTCTTATGCCCGTATTAATAGAAAAGTGTAATGGAATTCACAACTGGAACATGAACTGTTCCTTTAAGCGAATGCCATAATGAGCTTGTAATCATAAACCAACCCGGAGTGCAGCTGCGAGTCCTTTTATTGTGTAGGCTTAACGTATCCGATTTTCAACAATTACCTTTTTCTTCTTCGCAGCCACAGACAACTTTTACACAGTGACATTTATACTTCATATATGGAGCAATGATCGCTGCCTTGTTACTGCATTTTTGTTCTATGCTTTATGAGGGTGGAACTTAATGTGTGACAGGAACCCAAGTAACCCGAGAGCCGAGGTCAGTCATGTATTAAAACAAAACAAGACACACATGGCTTCTGCAAGGCAAGAAATCATGCAAGAATGAGAGTCTTAGACAGAGCGGGGAGAAAGAAAAAAAAGAAAGTCTACCTAACAGCTGCAATTATAGCGCCGGTTATATGAGTCAATCCATTACTGCACATGGGCCTGACAAATTACCATAAATGCCAAAGTAGAACAACAGTGAAGTAATTTAGCCTCGTACCGGACAGTTTGAAAGTTACTGTACATAGATTTATAGGTCGGCACCTAATTTATTCCGAAATTGTTGCAATATATCTTCATACATAAGGTAGCATTTAAAACGTTACGCAGCTTAACCAATGTGGTTTTTCTAAAAGTCAATAATCAAAAGGGGCCTCCGGACCGTGTTTGCTGAGAAAATATTTACAGCGCAAGTCCCGTTATCCTAAACTGTTGCATTAATAATATACTTAATTGCTACCTTGTTTCGTTCACGAGAGGCATCGACTCTACTACGGCATCGACAGTACTAAGTTTGGGTTTTTTAACAGTGTTAACTTTTTTTTTATTGTACAACATCCTGGAATAAATGTTGCTTTCAAAATAAATAAATAATAATAATATTAGTCGAGGAGGGTATTAGGAAAGGAGGATGGAATAGTAAAAACAGGGCACTGCGTAATAAAATATATAAAGAATGCAGTAAAATCACACTTTTCTCACCCTAAAAGTTCCCGTAACTTTTTTATACCAACCAATGACAAACCTGATTGTCGCTACTTTAGTGCCCGTACACACATTGCAGATTTGTCGCTTTTTTTCAGCGCAGATTTGTCACAAAACTTGATGCCAGCAATACCAGAATCCTGAAGTCTCATGCACACGTTGCTTATTTTTTTATTGCAGAAATCTGCACCATGTCATTTCTTTCAGCGTTTTTGCTGCTGATTTCACTCATACTAATGACTGGGGAAAAATAGGCACCCAAAATGCATGTAAAAAAAGCATAAAAATCTAGCCTGTTTTACGCCACGTTTTTCCTGCCAAGAGATTCAGAAATGGTGCAAAAATTTCTGCACCCTACATACCCTTACTAAAAACAGCACCACCAGTGGTAAACCCAGGTAGTACTTTAATTGGCTTGGGATCAATAAGAGCCCATAGCATGATCACGTAATATATCTTTAGTATCAGTGTATTATGGACGCTGATGTTCACACCTATTGATTTATAATCGAGCCCATTAGGCTTCGGTTTGGGTTATGATATTTTTGATGACAAGAACAGCACTGCGGACTTTGATTCTTACCATCAAAACCATCAGATAGCACACCCAATCTTGTTCTTCAGTTGCTATCTGGAATAATGGATTTGCACAATGGGCACAATTTAGTTTGACCAGACAACACATTGGCAGATAACATTCCTCATCAGATCATTGGAGATCCCACCATAAATGGACACATATTGGTACAACAGGTTTTCAAACAAAGTACATCTCCTGATTCTATGTTTCTACTGATTTTTGTGATTGAGTCCAGATGGCTTATAGCATCACTAAAGCATAGTCAAAGGGGAATGAATATTGTCAAGTTTCATACTCATTTACAGGAGGACACATAACAATCTGAATAATATAGCCAGATGACCACTCATTATTGCAATTCAGAGTTCTACAAACTGGGATGTTGGAACAAATTATTATTATACTTTTGTTTATATAGCACCATTAATTTCACAGCGCTTTACAGACATCATCCCTGTGCCCATTGGGGCTCACAGTCTACATTCCCTATCAGTATGGCTTTGGAGTGTGGGAGGAAACCAGAGAACCCGGAGGAAAACCAGGCAAACACGGGGAGAACATACAAACTCCTTTTAGATGTTGTTCTTGGTGGGATTTGAACCCAGGACCCCAACGGTGCAAAGCAACAGTGCTAACCACTGAGCCACCAAATGTTACTTCGGCCATAAACATTAGATCATTGTTGGCCAAACCCATTGAATTTGATGGAACCGGCCAACAATTCAATTTCTATGATGGCCTCCTTAATCTACCTTGATGGCAGATGTTGGGGGAGAGAAGGATCTACTGTCTGATCCTATAGAAAGAAAGGATAGGGCGGTTGGATTGCAATATACCCAATCCTTCCTATCTATAAAAAATAAGCAGCCACAAGAGTCTTGCAATTGCCTATTCTTCTCTTCGAATGCCAAACACGAGGTTATTTGTAGATCAGCAGAGATAGCTGTCGGCCAAATGCTTAGCCAAGAACAATCCAATTGAATAGTCAGCCTTAGATTTGAGGAAAGAAGAATCATACACGGATTCATTATAGGAAATTAATTTTTACTTACGATATGGAAGAAGGGCTTAGTTAGTTAGAGAGTGTCCACAAAGAACTTGTTTGGTTTTACTGGATTCAAGAATTTGTCTTATTCCAGCCATGACGCCATGTTGCAGTTGTCAACTGTTTTTTTTTAACTTGTAAGATGTAAGACTTTATATTCACAAAAAGGCTCCAAATAGTGCAAAGATTTATTGAATATGTCTCATCCCATAGTAGATCCGGGGTCTGATGTTTGACTTGGATACTCATTTAGTTTCTATTAATTAGGTCCACTAAGTATGTGAGACAGTTTTACTATTCACAGCTCTCCGGCAATGTCTGAACGATAAAATAATTTGAAATGAAAGATTCTCCATCCCTGAATAGACTTCGCCATACAACATATCAGAATATAAACCAGCCTTAGAATATATAAGCAATTCCCTGCCAAATACAAGCAGCATTTCCCCAGATTATAATTTACACTGTATTAACTGTCAGGAGTACTTTTGAGAAATATAGATAACAATTCAGCAGCAATCGATAGGGAGTGACAGTTGATTTTAAAGCTTAATACAAGACAAGGAAGAAAATGACCAGGGTATCAACTCTGGAGGAATAAATTTGTTTTGTATTTGATTTTTGTGTTAAATTTATTACAGACTGGAATGGTTTTGCTCGTGCTATAGGAGAAACAAGATTGTATGGTTGTAACATCTGTCTCCTGCAGTTTTCACAATGATACTTATTCTCAATAATAGCAGCAAATTATGGAAATAAACTGTCACTGCCGGTGCTGTGTATGTCAGAGCATAGGCAGGTTAGGGGCTGGCATAGAATATCTTTTCTTTTTTTACGTTTGGCTATGGCAAGAAAAAAAACGTAATAATCGCCATCTATGGTAACTGACCACACCCACTTGGCATCATCAAATCAATGTATCACATAGTAATGGTAGAGTCCTTGATTTTGGTACTTGGATAGTATGGGAAACGCATGGGAAACATTTATTTTATTTCTTATCCTTTGCTTATCTTCTGCAGAACTTTACAGACATCATTACTGTCTCCATTGGGGCTCGCAATCTAAATTCCCTATCAGTATGTCTTTGGAGTGTGGGAGGAAACCGGAGAACCCGGAAGAAACCCAAGCAAAACATGATTGCACATGATAACAATCGCCTCAAAGCTTTTCATCCCCAATGGACATTTTGGATATTATTCAGTGAGGGGAATGACCTGGCAATCTGGTTGTCAGAAAATAATACTTATTTCATGGTAGATGTGGTCTCCTCTGAAGTGCTGGTTTCAATAAGTCGTGGGGTTTTGTTGTTTTTTTTTCTTTTGTTCTCCCCCCACCTTATTTTCCTTCCCATTCTTTCTCTTTCCCATCCTCCTTTCTTCTTTCCATTCCTCTAGCGCGCACATGTAAGAGCTTATATTAATACCTCATCAAGCTGATTATACTTATATTCTAATGTTTAACGATAACTTAATATTAACAACCATCAACTTTTTAAATTGTTATTATTAAACTTAATTGGAATGTTCTGTTTTCATATCAATGTTGATAAAACCCAATAAAAATATTTAATTTAAAAAAAAACACGCAAACACAGGGAGAACATACAAAGCAGATGTTGTCCTTGGTGGGATTTGAACCCAGGACCCCAGTGCAACAGTGCTAACCACTGAGCCACTGTGCTGCCCATACTTGCATATCATAGTTATTTACTATATTAAAGGCGGTTGTGCACTACTGGACAACCCTAGTTTAATCCATTCAAGCCCTAATTAAAATAAGAAGAGTTGATACTCAACTCTTGCAGTACCGTTCCAGCGATGTCAGCACCACTGGTCCCCGAGAATGATGTGACATTGTTGTGTCACATGCCCACAGTCGCTGTTTGGCTACTGCTAATGAATATCTCATTGGGGTGCCCATTCATCAATATTCCATGAGTCATTGGCTGTGGTGTGCACGTGGCACAACTAAGTCATGTCACCCTCTGGGAACAGCAATGCCGACACTGCTGGAACGGCGCAGCTGTAGAAGGCTTTTATTTTAATTGGGATCCTGAACCAATTAAGCTGTCATTTGCCAGCAGTGGACAACCCCTTTAAAAGTTTAGGAGAGATATTGATGCCATATTGCTCAGATTTGGGATCAATGCCCAATGATTACTGGTTGGACCAATGCTGACCACTAGAAGAATCGGCAAGAGCGCTAGGGAATCACAATGCCACTTTCTCTTGTTTCCATCTGGCTTTCTCTGGAGGCCTCATGGTTGATCCATTGTAGGCAATAGCCCCCCAATAAAGCTGAATGCTAACTGCCACTTCATTTTAGTGATAGCGGGAGTAGTGAATATCTTTATAAAATGCAAAAGGGGGTATATTTATTATGATCACTGGCTGTGGTGTGCATGTGGCACAACTATGTCATGTCACCTTCTGGGAACAGCGGTGCCGACATCACTGGAACGGCGTAGCTATAGAAAGGTGACAAGACATGGGTTTTATTTTAATTGGGTTCCAGAACTAATTAAGCTGTGGTTATCCAGTAGTGGACAACCCCTTTAACAGTTTAGGAGAGATATTGATGGCTGGATTGCTCAGATTTGGGATCAATGCCCAATGATTAATGGTTGGACCAATGTTGACAACTATCAAGAAATGGGTATCAAAATGCCATGTCATCATCTTCTTTCCATCTGGCTTTCTCTGGAGGCCTCATGGTTGACCCATTATAGGAAATAGCCCCCCAAAAAAGTTGAATGGCAACTGCTACTTCATTTTAGTGACAGATGGGATTCATGAATATCTTTACAAAATGCAAAAGGGAATATATATTTTATGATCGGCAGCTGCAGTCCTGTTTTTCTTTTAGATATTATGCAAAAAATATGGCTATACACAAGAAAGATCATCCTACGCAATCACCTCAAAGAGAATGTGAGTACAAGAAGCATGCAGGTCAATGTTCATTCAACTAAACTATGTCAATATATCCAGAAAATTTAGTGTTGATCTTTACACAAAGAAAGAAAAAAAAAAGAAGAAAGTTGCCAGATTCATCGCAAGTGATGAGGAAGAAGAAGAAAGTCCCCAGAGTTAGACTTTTAACACAGGTTTAATTGAGGGTTCTCATGGCTGGGAATAAAGCTCAGCGGATCATTGCGTTTCACAAACACAATGGAGTGACCAGAAATGAAATGCTGAAACTCTCCACAGTTCAAACTTATCCATACTTCTCACTTATGACATGATTGATTTTCCTTCAGAGTCTTCAAGTACAGGATTGTCTTCCTTTTTTTTTCTCTGTGTGGTAACAGCTAATGCATATAGCCTTGGTCTGTCTCCGAATGGCAGGAAACTGACATGTGAAAGAGCAACTGAAATGAATACGGATGAAATTTGAAAGTGCAATTTTCCATCTGTCAATCACCTTTTAAAGATGCGCGTTAAGCACCAATCAAAAACATCCTATGTGAGGTCATCTTCATTTGCCCCGTTTACCAGAAAAGACAATAACTGTCCACATCTACCTGCATTTAATTGTCAGCTGTTTTTTGTTATATTTTGATACTTTTAAATATTTATGTTTTCTATGTTTATAAACATTTTTATTTAATATTAGATATTTTATTTGTGATATTTATTTTATCTTTACTGTTATTCTATTTACTATTTGTTGTTTCTTTGCTATTGTTCTATTTACTTTTTGTTCTTTCTTTACTATTATCCTATTTACTATTTCTTCTGTCTTTACTATTATCCTATTTACTATTTCTTCTTTCTTTACTATTATCCTATATACTATTTCTTCTGTCTTTACTATTGTTCTATTTACTTTTTCTTCTTTCTCTACTGTTGTTCTACTTACTTTTTCTTCTTTCTCTACTATTGTTCTATTTACTATTTCTTCTTTCTTTACTCTTATTCTGTTTCCTATTCATTCACATTCATTTCTCTCCTTGCAAAACACTTTAATATTTATTCATATCGACTTATTTAATTATAACCTACTTTAATTTTTTAATAATATATTTTTCATTCATCTTGTTAAGATAGAAACATATAATTTTGCTCTGGCCTTCTTCGCCTTTATAAAGGCCCATGGTATTTTTTTTTTCATTCTATATATATATATATATATATTAATAATGTATAGTCACCAAAACTCATTCCGGCCATAGCTTTTGAGATGCTTCAAAAAAATACAGCCAATTAAGGTTTATTTAATTATTAAGGTTGAATAAATAACAGCGAAACATGTTAAAAATCTTTCAGTTTCAGTCAATCATAATAAAAAATTAATGAGCCTGGATAGAGAGACATAAAAAAAAACTGATAGGCTGCAATCTTGAATTATAAATTGATATTGATTTTTTCCTTTGCAATAACACTCTCAGGTAATCGTATGTTGCCACATGTAAAGTGCACTTTCCTGGGCTGAGACTAATATTAAGTATCAAATATATATGAGATGGAGGCATTTATGACACTTAAGATTTCACAAACAAAAAGGGAAAAAATACAATTTGTGGAATAATGGCAGCAGTGAAAACAGGATCCTAGGGCGTTTATGGGAGCAGAAAGGGATCCAACTGTGCCATGAATTCATAAGAAACACTAACCTTATTCTTCGCCTGCCATTCCTCCCCTGATATGTTACCTTGTTAGTATCGCAAAGAAAAACATAAATATTTTTTATTATTTCCAAGGCTCATCCTTGTCTTGCTTAATAGACAGGCCACATGGAGTTAAAGCCATATTATATAGCCTAGCACAGAAGTGATCATTCAAAACAACTAAAGCTCATATTTTATACTGCCAAGCTTTATTAATTCTAAGCCCTTAAGAAATAGTGAGGGGATTTTCCAGCCTTCTGTTTATTGAAGTAACAAGGAGACAAGTAAGACATTTCCCTAGGCTAGCTCAGATAAAGTGGACAATTACTATTGGCATTCTGAGTGTAAATATTTAACACTTCACTGCTAGTTTGCACCTAAATACCCATTAGATGGTGCTACAAGTCTGGACACTATTTCCCAATAGGGTTACCTTTGTCGTCTTTCTATTTTTTTTTCCCCAACCATGTTTATTGGATTACAGTTAACTCGAGCCTTGTTCTAAATAGAAAGGAACAAGAGGTTCATTTAGCTCATTTTTCTCTATATTAATGGCCCTACTAGGCACTTTTTGCATTTGCCATCAGTCAATGTTGGAGGTGGGACCTTCTTAGAAGAAGCGTTAGTCTACGAGCGGCTTTAGATCTGAATTAATACAAATGCATACTGAAGAAAATATTTATAGTATAAGTGTCAAATGGACTGGGAATAATCCTACAATATTTCCTTTAAGGTTCATTGTAGAAGATCAGGTAAAGGTTTGATGTCCATAATGTTCAAGTACTGGTAGATGAACTGCTCGACCAGCTAATTAATATCGAATGCATCATTTAGGATTATGGAAAGCAACATTTTAGTTACCGTACTGGTACTCAACAAAAATCTATTAAATGTACAAAAGACCCAATTTTAGTTGGGTCATATGGTAGCCCATTGGATTCTTGGATTCTGGTAGATGATCAAGCTCAACCAGCTAATTATTATCGAAAAATCCAAATTCAATTATTATTGAATGTATCATTTCCGATAATTGAAAGCAACCTTTTAGTTACCGTACTAGTACTCACAATCTATTAATGTCCAAAAGACCGAATTTTAATTGAGTCATATGGTGGCCCGTTGGATTTTTAGGTCCAAGTCAACTTTATAGGGAGCATGTTTTCATGAACATTTGGGGTTTTTCTAACATTGCACCTAAAACTATATGGTCAATATAACTTATTAATACGATTTGAAAGCTAAATATCATCAAATATATAACTTTTTAATGTTCCTGATAGTCCATTAGTTATATTCTTTTTTTTAGATATGGTGCCAGTGCTCAATAAAAATCTAACAATGGTGGAATACCAATTTTAATTGAGTCATTTGATTGAAGCATAGATGGGACATTTGTACCAGAATTTTTGGGATTTCACCATTGCACCCTAAAATACGAAAAACAACATAACTTATTATTGCGATTTCTAAGGTAATTATTTACAAAATTCATCATTTCTGATTACTTCAGTAGTAACCCAGTTGTTTCGACTTTTAGTTATACTTCTGGTACTCAACAAAACATCTAGCTATGGTCAACGGCCAATGGACAATGCTCTATTATTTAGTCAAAACCAATCATAAAAGATGTTAATATTTGTTATTTTCCAATTTCCCCATAAAATATAGAGACAACATGACTTGTTTTAAGCGTTCTATAGCTATATTAATTCATTGGGTTTTTTACTCAAAGATGAAAGTATCTAATTACGTTCTTTTGCAGCAGATATGGCGAATAGCAAGAATAATTATATTTGTATTCATTTCTATATGTACAATTATATAGGACTTCTGCCTGTGCATGTCTAACACAAGCCATATAGTTTGTATATACCATAGATTGACAGGTAAACAGATGGCTATCCAGTTTCGAAGAATATCTTTTTCATGTCAAAACTACAAGCAATTTACAAGAGAGGTTCATTTCTCCGATGCAATTAGTCTGCAGATACACTATTGACTGTCTAATGCTTGTTTGTTCAGCAGCTCTCACTGAGTTACTCGCTCGTCTACGTGACAAAGCACGAACAACGGGGAGCTCTTGATTTCTCGAGAGTGCTAGTACTCACTATCATCTCCCCTGTGCCCTCACTTCAGAGGTAGCCATAGACGCCGGTACAAGGAAGGATAATGTATAGCAAATACACAGATTATCATTCTCTATTACAACAAATGCTGCAAAATTGAAGCGACTCAATTGAATTAACCAAGTTTACGGTACAAAAGACAATGACACTCCATGATGGAAGAAACGGAAAACAGCACAAGAATGGACGGAAGGATAAAGTAACATTCTTAAAAGAAACACACAAAAAAGAAATGAATTGACTCGGCATTATCATTGGGGTGGGGGACTGAAAACTGTGGCCCAACATGAGTGTAAGCCAAAAAAACGGTGGTGCTCAGCTAAAAGTCCCAAGCGGGAAAGAGTAATAGGTCCGAAGCAAAAAGGTTTAACGGCACTCACCAGTGAAGATAAAACAGGTATTCTTTATTCAAATCTTTTAAAAAATTGCAGCGAGGAGAGGGGTAGTGGGTGCGGCTATGCACAGGACGGCCTTTCACGTCTCAGTGCGCTTCCACAGCCTCGGCTTTTACCATTTCATTGCAATTTTACCTATTACAACCAATCGAAGTGGATGAATTGAAATCTATTCCATGCAACCCATAGTGGATGACCTTCTAAAAAATATCTGTATCGCTTAAGTTGTACTAAGTAGATCTAAAGTTCCCCCATACACTTTAGATGATTCGGCCGATCGTTCAGCCAGCAGATATCTTGCCCATCAATATCATACACAGGAGCTCTCATTTTGCCAAGCTCTCCTTTGTTCTCTATGAGATAGCTATTGCCAGAACATCTCTAGTGGTGGCTCATCGCGCAGAGAATGAAAAGATTGGCAGTCCGAAATCACATATGCCTGATCATTACCTCCTCCGACATCATCTGTTGGGGGAGAGTTGACTGTGAGCTGAACCCATCGATATGGGCAGGTTTGGCCAACATTAGGCTGACGTGTATGGCTGCCTTAAAGGGACTCTCTCAGCACAGAATGACTGTTCAAACCAAGCACAAACACTCAGTGCTCCATGGCGTGGCCAAGTATTTAACTACACCTTCGCACTGGCTTGTTTTCCATCTATCTCCACTCTTCTCTGGATCCATGAAGAAGATCTATAAAGAAGGGGGTGGTGGAGATTGAGGGAAAGCAATGATTGGCACGGTTCACTGAGCACCTGTGCTTGGTTTGAACAGTCATTCTGTGCTGATAGACTCCCTTTATGGCTCTGCTCACACTGCTTTCAGAGTATCCATTCAGAGCCTCTGTCGGAAGTCTCGGCAGAGTTGATTCTTCCCATCAAATTTACCAAAACCACAGAAGAACCCTATGGTCACCATTATAAGTCAAAGGGATCTATCAGGTAGGTATGTCTCATGCGGCAGATCCAATAGAGCTTTGTTGCTTCGGTTGTAAATGGCAGTGTGAATAGAGCCTTAAAAGGAACCTATCTTCAGATTTTTACATATGGCAGTAGTGGAATGGCTGCATAGGTGTTTGTCCCCCAATAAAAATGATGCCGTTATTGTAGAGATCTGATGTCTTATTATCGAAAAGAAGCCACATGCAAATCAGGCTGGAAGTGCACTGGGGGCGTGTCTGCACTGGAACAGCTACTTCCACACGCCCTTGATGCCCTTCTACTCTAATTAGCATATGACTTTCAGTACTGGCACATCCAATCTCTACAAAAAAAAGTTATAATTCGGGGACAAGCACTTATACAGCCATACCACTACTTCTACATGTAAAGACTTGAAGGTCCCCTTTTATGAGATTGGCTGAAATCACATGATGTCAAACTACTGCAACATAAATATTCTAGAAGCTCCATATCTAGGCGATTGTCATTGATTTTACGAGAAACAAAAGCTTTTCCAATCATAGTTGAATTTTCTAAAATATCTGCCTGATTGCGGATAAAATTGATGCACCTTGTATCCACCTAAAATATGTCCTGGACTCCGGCCTGGGAATGAAGGTGTTAGTTGCAATATAAAATAAAGTACGCCACCTTTGAAGAAACGATCAAACAATATAACGGGAAATGGCCTTAGGAGGAATTGTTCGACATTTGGATTGATGGAAGTCATGGCCACCCTGCCAATCCTCCCAGAAGGTGTTTTGTCAATGTACTAAAATTTTAAGTCTTCAATTCTTGGACGTGTTACTGTTGGGTTTTATCCATCCCTTAGCACTTTACGCAGACTACCCTGTTCCAAAACCCTTCAGTCTCAGAGGTGACCTTTGTACTCTGGAAACAATTACTCCTGGAGAGCCTGTCAATATCATTATTTTTACAAGAAATCAATACGCTTCACAAAGTTAATGGGGGGATTGAGGCAGCAGGCGTTTACCTCCTTACTGTCAGTGGTGCAGCGGCCTGTGCTTTGGCGTAGATGACAGATTCTCGTAGACAGTAAGCAATGGCTGTAAACGAGGAATGGGCAGCGAGCATGCATGGAAATCCGTCAGCTCCCACAGTCAGCTGGAGTATATGCTCTAACGAGCCAAAGATGTCAGGATCTTGTAGTGTCTGCTCCAGAAGAGCCAGAAAACTGAGAGAAATATTCTAGCAAGAAGAATATATAAATCTAAAAACCAGAGAGCAGAAGAATGTATTCTGAATCAGAAATGCAGCTGTAAACCTTCTGACTAAAGACTTGGTCTTCTGTAGGTAGATCTCCGATAAGGGTCATATAGGACTAGATACAAACATGGCTCCTTGTTGTCATGGAGGGCACTGTTGTTGGAAAAATAAGGGCATCTTATTTTAACCTGGATAACCCATTTAATTATTTCTTTGAAGGATTTGTCCAAGACTTACATATAAATGACCAACAGATCTTAAATATCAGATCGGTGGAAGGGCCAACACCAGGTACCCCAATGATCAGCTGTTATCTGTTCTGGTGGTTGCCGGATAAAAGCGGTGGGTGGGGCAGAACACAGCAGCTCCATAAATTGCTTAGTGGCCGCTGTCTGGTACTGCACCTTATTTCCGGTTGACCCCCACTAATCCGACATTGTTGACCTATCCTACAGTGTTGAGCAAAAAGATTCAAAAAGCCATTGTGGTAGTCCTTGGCCGTTGGACCAGTGACCTGCAGACCTCTTCCTACCTGCTGGCATCCTCGACTGCTCTTCTGATTAGTAATCAGAAGAGGACGCCGGCAGGTAGGAAAAGGTTCATAGGGCTTTGGTCCAGTGGTCATAGACTACTGACATGGCCCCTGGTTCAAAGTCCGGCAAATCTTTTCTGTTCAATGGTATTATCCTATGGATAAATCATCAACATGTCCTGGCCAACTTCTTTAGCCATATCTTGTGTAAAATTAATTTATTATGTAAGTATTAAAAATACTTGTGGACCTAACATAGCTGAGCTCGGACTTCGGCATAGCTCATGACTTCC
Source organism: Phyllobates terribilis (assembly GCF_046119375.1). Classification (NCBI taxonomy): domain Eukaryota; kingdom Metazoa; phylum Chordata; class Amphibia; order Anura; family Dendrobatidae; genus Phyllobates; species Phyllobates terribilis. Next base: position 405,307,791 of record NW_027362765.1, read on the forward strand.
TAAAGACTGAATTACCCTACCAACTAATGAGTGAAATGACAAATCCCACATTACCACATCTGTACATGATTTCAGCTCATGAACAAGCCCTAATGCATCATAGTGAACATCAACCCCAATGCAACAGCATGTTCCATTTCCAAGGATGATAAACACTAAAAATAAATACTATTGTATCTGACATCCCCCATCTCCTCTATCCATAGCATGGCGAAGCAAAAGTTACACAGCAAGATCACTAGGAAACATATTCAACATTCTTATACTCTCTTACATCCATATCTGTAATAAAAGCATAAATAATAGTACAAAGATTACATTAAAAAAATAAACAAAAATAAAACAAACTAAACAAATAAGTAAAAATAAATAAAAAAGTAAATAAAATCGGCAGCACGGTGGCTCAGTGGTTAGCACTGTATAGTGGCTCAGTGGTTAGCACAGTGGCTGAGTGGTAAGCACTGTATAGTGGCTCAGTGGTTAGCACTGCAGCCTTGCAGCACTGGGGTCCTGTGTTCAAATTCCACCAAGGACAACATCTGCAAGGAGTTTGTATGTTCTCCCCATGTTTACGTGAGTTTCTTCCAGGTTCTCCAGTTTCCTCCCACACTGCAATGACATACTGATAGGGAATGAAGATTGTGAGCCCCATTGGGGACAGCGATGATAATGTATGTGAAAGCACTGCAGAATATGTTGGTGCTATATAAAAATAAATATTATTATTATAAATAATATAAATGCGTAAACATTACTTAAAAACAAAGACAAAACAAACTAAAGAAAATAACTAAATGTATTTTAAAAAAAATACATAAATGACAAAAAAATGTAAAAAAAAAAATACTTAAACGTAATATAAATAAAACAAACTAAACAAAATAAAAATAAATAAATGCATGATATTAAAAATGAATTAAAATATAAAAAATATAACAAACAAAATAAATGAATAAATAAATAATAAAAATACATTATTTATGTTTATTTTTGTTATATTGTAGTTAATGTTAAAGTATTTTTTTTTTGCAAGACAAAGGCCATTAAATAAATTATATATATATATATATATATATATATATATATATATATATATATATATATATATATATATAATTTGTATATTATGTATAAATATATTAAAATATTTATAACTAAACATGAGGTCACATATTACACCAGCCCGTGTGTGCGTATAGAGGACCCATGGAATCTCCTGGCATGCCCTGACTTAAAATATTTCCCATACTTACTTTCAGCAACTCCCAGATGGCTGCTCACTGTTATTGGATGCCCTGTCGAGTCTAGCTGTGAACCATATGATCACACAGAAACCATGTCTGTGTCCTTAGCATAAAGTGTGGTATTATTCTGCCAACCGCATGTAGCACTTGAGCTATCATCTACATACATTCTTGTCAATGCCACAGTGAGAAAACCAGTCTGGTATTCACACATTCCCTGCCGCCCTCAAGTGCACAGATCTGTTTACTATGGGATACATTTACAGCCGGACCCTAATTTGCAGTGGCCTAGACATAATGAGGGTCATGTATCAAAATATTTTCCCAATTTTTGAGATCTGGAGAAAATTTTTCACTTAACAAAAATTTTGAATTTAAAAAAAATAGTTGCAATTTACTGTTTCTAGTATTTTCGAGTAATTATAGGAAGAGGATGGTAACTGCATTATCTGTAATTGTGAAGGAGGCTATACATTCCACATTTGCCTCCCCCAACAAAGAAAAAAAAAACTAAAACCATAAATGACTCCAACATATGGTGGCATTTTGAAGATACTAAGAAAATTGTTGAAGCTTCAGTCACTGCTATCAACAGTCTGGAATTTACACTAGTGTTTTACATCATTAGCCCCATCCTTCACAGCTTTCTGGGTCCTTAATGCAAACCACATGCAGAACCAAGAATGCTTACATAGCCTTGTAAACAGCTGCCTTCTGATTGGCCAATAAGTGATGGGAAATAGACTTCTACAGGGTGGGGGATGGGAGAAGAACAAATGAATGCAAACCTTGGGTGTGTATATATATATATATATATATATATATATATAACAGTCAAAAAGCCTGGAAAGTTTCTAGCACATGCATTCCCATGGAATGAGAAATTGCAATCATGATGTTTTAGAGTTGGTAAAGGTAAAGGTGGCTTCTAGTGATGAGCGCAAGTGCTCGTTACTCGAGTTTGCCGAGGGTGCTAGGGTATGTACCAAGTATCGCGGGTGCTCGAGTGACATGTTCAAGTCCCTGCTGCCACGTGTTTTGCGGTTCCTAGATAGCCACAAAACAAGCGGGGATTACCTGACAAATACAGGCAATCACCACATGTTTTATAGCTGTCTAACATGTGGCCGTAGGGACTCGAACATGTCACTCGAGCACCCGCGATACTCTATGCATACCCGATAGTGATGAGCGAGTATGTTCTGTTAACCCTTTCGCCGAGTATGCTCGGGCCGAGCTCTGAGTAGTTACAGCTGCTCGGTGATATGGTTGAATCTCTCCCGTGTGCATGATTTGCGACTGTTTGACAGTTTTAATACATGTGAGGAATGCTTGTTTCTTACACATTCCTCACATGTAATAAAGCTGTCAAACAGTCGCAAATCATTCACACAGGAGAGATTCAACCATATCACCGAGCAGCTATAAATACTCGGTGCTCACCCAAGCATACTCGCCGAAAGGGTTAACAGAACATACTCGCTCATCACTAATACCCGAGCACCCTCGGAAAACTCGAGTAACGAGCACTTGGGCTCATCACTACTGGCTTCACACTTTAGATGTCAATCGGGCCAACGGTTGTAACTCTCGACCCCTCAAGCACATGCATGCTCAGTAATGCCGAGTGGGCATGTGTTCGTAATGGGGAGAGGGGAGTGCGCCACTTTTTTCACCCCATCAACATCTGACATTGTAGGAGAGTCAGGACTCCGCCCATACATATTAGATGACCAAAACTGGCCAACATTCATGTATCTACTGCCGCCTTAAAGGGGTTGTCCACCACTAGACAACCACTTCTTTATAGCAGCAGTCTACAAAGCAAAGAAAAAATAAACAAAGAAAGCCATACTTAACTCCCGGACTGATGCTGCTAATCCACTTGATATTGTCACATCATGTGACCGCTGCAGCCAATCAGCGGCCACTAACCAGCTGCAGCCTTTTAGTATTCCATCAGAGTGGAAGCCTGTCGGTCCGGAAGGTACAGATGCATTTTATCTTTTATTTTGTTCTGCTAATGAGAAAGGGTTGTCCAGTAATGGACAACCCCTTTAAGCCTTCAATATTATTACAGTCTTACTACAATGCAAAAATTGCACTTGAGCGTTCATTGACAAGATCAGCTCTGCTACATCACACGCACACACACAGCCCTTCATGATGGAAATGTTAGCCCTGTTTTACGTTTGGTTGCCCTCTTTACTCAACATCAACCAGAATATATACAGATTTTTTTTTGGGCTGTTCCCTCCCGATTTCTCAGTAGTGAACTCCATTTAGGAATTATCTGACACATCGGTTGCTATTCTTCTGACAACTGCGCTCAGTGGAAATATCAAGAAGGCTGTTTTTTGACAAGCGGAAATATCAATATTTGAATAAATTGTAGTTTTTAAGCTTTTCACTCCGATGCACCAACAGCAAAGAAAAAAAAATGTTTTCGTTTTTTTTTTTTTAATTTTTCTATTTTTTTTTTTAATTTCATTTTTTTTTTTTTCTTCTCCCATTTACTGGGTCTAATCCCCTGGAGCCTAAAGGGAAAATTCTGTGTGCAGTGTTTCATTACAAGAAAGCTGTACTGAGTGACATTTGAAGCGCACATCACAGTCGAACTGACGAAGTTTACTTCCTTCAAACAACAAATAGCAGCTTTGTATTATTTCCCCTTACTTGAGGGGGAAGAAAAAAACAAAATGCATGATGTCTGAAGGAAGGGAAAAGAAAAAAAAAAGGCAAAATGTTGATTCTCAAATTGACAGACCAATCTTTAAACAAATGTGTTTCTTGGGGAGAAGTCGAGCTTTGTTGGAGCTGAGCATTTTTCTTGTGCCTGACAGAAACATTCCGAGGCTGATTAGGAAGAACTTGTTAGGGTTTTGTCTCAGACACTCTGACTCCACTTTTTAACAAGCATGCAAGGCAAGAGGCATAAAGATAACAAAACACTGTCGTTAGGATCCATGAGTGTTACATCTGTCAATCACAAACGTGTTTTATACCAAAGGTAAATAAACAAACACAATTATTAGAAGAGGCAAGAATAAAGGAGGGGGAATAAACCTAAAAATCAACAACTTATTAGGTCAATTTTGAACATTTTTCAAAACAAAATTTTTGTTTTCATTTTTCAAAAATTTTAATCCCCTTTCAATGGGTGCTTATAGGAAATTCCCAGTTGGTTTTTTTTTTGCTAAAAGCCACCAATCGTTTTAGAAGCAAACCTGGTAAGGACGATTGGAATCGGTTTCTGTAGATCGAAAGTCACCAGGTTGTACTATAAATGTTTTATTTGTTGGTCCACCATCAACCAACTGCATAAGGTTATAGTCACACATGGCAATTGTCTTGCAAAAATTTACGCATCTGTCCCATTTCAGTCTAATGAAACTTGCAGAAATCGAATGGATTTTTTTTCCCAAAAATTGTTGCAAAAAAAATTGCGTATATCTGAGTGTATATACCCTATGGCTTCTCATTTAGACAATCTGATATTATGGCCAGTTTCAAAATCTCCTGAAAATTTGTTTCAGACAGATTCCCTCAAATCGGTAGGCAGATTAGATTCTGTCCAAATAAAGAGCGGCACTCACCACTGTTATGTGAATAAACAGAACTTTATTGAGGTCGTCACATGAGGATAGGAAACATGGAGGAGTGACTGAGCAACAGCTGTTTCGCGTAACCAACTCTTCCTCCGGCTCTGATCCAGCAAAGTCATAAGCGTAGGTTACGCGAAACAGCTGTTGCTCAATCACTCCATGTTTCTTATCCTCATGTGACTACCCCAAGAAAGTGCTGTTTATTCATATATCAGTGGTGAGTGCCACTCCTTTTCTGGATATTTTCTACCTTAATAACCTGCATTTATGAAACTTTATTTGTGGGTTGAGCACCATTATATCTGGTTGACTGATACAAGATTTTGCCATATTATGCTTCCTAACTTACTGATTTTACATATGCAGTAACAGTGCCAGCATTTCAGATCTTGTTTATGTGTCTGTCCAAATAAAACTTGGTCTGAATCGAAATTGCAGTGAAAAGACATTGAGGTCGCTCCAATTACTCTGGCCTCAGCATTGGAGGAAACAAAGATCAAGTGAGTGCCAATAGAGACACATACGGAGTCAGGAGAGGGCCGAAGACAGGTGAGTATAATCTTTTTTCTTATTTTAAACCCCTTCACGACCCTAAAAAGAATTCAGCAAAATGACTACTGGCTGGCCGCTATACTAAAACCCCCAAAAAGTTTGGATGCACCAAAATCCCATTTTTTTGGTAAATGTAGAACAAACTAGATTTGTTATGAATCAAACTGTTCATTTTCATTCCTTACGATAGGTAGATACACATCTACATGAGCCCGATCTCAGACTTTCCAATCTCAGGTGGAGTTGGGCAGAAGTAGGTGAGCTGACAACCCTTTTGCAATAAGGCGTCTCTAATAGCTGCAATGCCTAGATTCTTTTGAGGTCTTTCATAACAGAACTAAGATCACCAATCATTTATGACCTGACCATAAGATGTTTCGATTGGTTCCAATCACTTAGATCCTCTTGTCCCTGAATCTAAGTGAGGTTGGGTTGTAACAATCGTAACTGGCAAAACTTTTGAAAAATGATCAATCTTTGCCAAAAAAATTGAGAAAATTATTCTAACTCCCTAAATTTTAGGCGGATTGGAGGATTATCTTCCAGTCTATGGCCATTTTTATTACTTTTTTTTTTAAATTATTTCATTATTTAAAATTTGAAATATCAAAATCATCTAAATGAGGATTGAGAGTCAAAGAAATTCATCAATCAAGAACCCTGCTTGGGGTTTAATGGCTTAATTGTGCTTCAGGAATATGACAACTTGTAAGGTTTCCAAGGAGGTCTGGATAATCAAAGCTTCTTCACAGGTCCTGTTATCTTAATCTTCTGAACAGGAAGCTATAAAACAGAAGCCTTTGTCTTCCCTGTTGTAATGATTTCCTCCCTGCTGGCAGTTGGTGTGTGGTAATTCCAATTATTATTGATCATCTGACCTGTGCTAAATATGGGTTGTCTTCTGTAAATCATTGTGATATATACACATTGTAGCATGTGTGGCTCCTTGTGAAAATAACTAACGTCAACGTTTGCACGTCATTGATGGACGCGTAATGGAACATCTGCAATTGCCTCTTACACAGTTATCTAGAAGTGAAGATATTGCTGGTGTTCCTGCTACAATTTCTCAAAGCAATCATCTTTAGGTCTATGGTGGCACAAAAATATGTTGGACTAATAAAAATCTTAAAAAATGAAGAAAAAAAATACTTGTTCTTGCTCACAAATTATATCAAAACAATTTAAGGCTTTGCGAAAAAAATATCAAAGGGAAACATTTTAAGTAAGGGTGAACTGGCTAGTCCTTTTTTTTCTCGGAAAAAAACGGACTGTGATAGATGCAATTTTTAACCGTTTCTTGGTCCATTTTTATCATTCATTTTTCTCATATGGTCATTTTCTAAACTTTTCTTACCGACTAGTCAGTGAAAACTGAAAGAACATGCATCCAACACAGGTGGCATCTATACAGGCTTGGACTGGTCCACTGGAGAACAGGGGAATCCTCCGGTGGGCCACCACCCTCTTATATGAGCAGTACTTGGCACAATATACTTCACACACTATGTACAAACAAAGGCGTCATCTTATTTATTTAACAATTTACCCAGTTCATTGTTTTACAAATGTGTGATTGAGGATAATGTCACATTTGCATGTAGCTGAAAAGTGGGGTCCTGGAGTTGGTTAGTGGTGGGCCCTTGGCACCCCAGTTTGACACTGCATCTACTTTTTTATAGGGGCATCACGGTGGCTCAGTGGTTAGCACTGTATAGTGGCTCAGTGGTTAGCACTGTTGCTTGGCAGCACTGGGGTCCTGGGTTCAACTCCCACCAAGGACAACATCTGCAAGGAGTTTGTATGTTCTCCCCGTGTTTGCGTGGGCTTCCTCTGAGTTCTCCAGTTTCCTCCTACACGCAAAGACATCCTGATAGGGAATGTAGATTGTGAGCCCCCAATGGGGACAGAGGAGATAATAATGTCTGTAAACAGCTGCAGAATATGATGGCACTATACAAGGAAAGCATAATAAATAAATAATTTATCAGCCAATTCACTTGAATGTATGTGTTTGGTCCAGACATGTGAATCAAACATATGAAATAATAATTTTATTTATATAGCGCCAATGTAGCACCCTGAGGATTCGGCTGCTACAGGGGTATTGCACCTCAACCCAGAGGTGTGATATTCCACTCCCGGGTAAGGAAGGAGTGTGGAACTGAGCTCGGTAGGCTGCATGCACTACACACATCCCATTTCCGAGGAGCAGACCGACGGTACTCCCACTTAGAAATGTGCAGGTACGACCGAGTCTGTTCCTGGCTGGAGTGGGAGGGGGGTGGTACATCCCAAGTAGTGTAGGGGCAGATAGGGGGAGCAGCCTGGGTAAAGATAGGAGCTCATTGGGTGCTGGTCACCTGAGCTCACACATAGAGGGTGTATATAAGGTGGGCACCAACTAAGAACAGGGTCAGTTGCAGAGAGAAAGTCAGCGAGCGGAGGAGAAGAGAGACCCAGAGTGAGAGAGGAGAAAGAGAGACCCAGAGGGGGAAACAGAAGAAAGGACTCTAAGACCCCAAATTAAATCCCCGGGTGAAGAGTCGGCACAGGGTACCGGAACCCAAGCTGGTGGGGGCAAAAACACACCCCAGCCAGAGACCGGAGGCCGTGGGCAGCGTCTGCCACGGCCACCCACCACATCCACCACGAAAGCATACCACGTGGAGGGTCAGGGAACCCAAGGCCAAGGGTCTCCCAACAGAAGGCCCGAGGGAGCTGGACCTGGGTGGATCAATAGTGGGGACGGCCAGAGAAAGGACAGAAGGAGAGCTCAGGGTCACGCTCCGGACTTATTTGGGGGTTGGCTGGATCCAGAACCTGGTGGACGCAGCACGGCTCGGGAGGTCACTCGCAGCTGGAGTGACCGGAACATCAGCAGTGAGTAAACATCCTAAACTGCATAACCCGACTCTGTCTCTGATTGCCGTCTACACTGCATCACCACAACCCCCATCCTCTGCACCTGATCCCCCTGAGGCTATACCCCACCCGTTGGGGGTTATATCACCAAAGCTGCACCTACACCATCAGCCTCAGCGGACCCTGCTGCAGCGGCGGCCATAGTGACCGCAATACAACGGGTGGCGTAGTCGACATTAAGAACTTAATAACATCTGTAGGACTGCCACATACAACTGAGTTTGACACCCTGGGCACGGACCGGGTCACAGCCACTCGGAAGACTACAACCCCCATCTGATCCGGCTCCGGATATTCCCCCTAAAGAATATGGCCCAGGGGGCGCGTCACCAACATATTCCGCAGCACTTGACATAGGCTATTACATTCTACCAGTTCCAAAAAATAAAAAAGATTCCACGCGTTCGTGAAACTCAGACGTGCGAACGGTGCCCTTATAGTTTAAAAAAAAATTACAAATAATAAAAAAAAAAAAAAATTTTGTCAATCTAACCAAAAACAAGTGGTAGTGCCAAAAATCCTTTGGCGTGTCCTTCGTCTGGAGTTGATCGCTCTGTCCGTCTGTTGGAACCGTTATCAGACATTTCTAGTCAATTCAATTATTGATCAACAAACCCATCCCGATTGCATCTAAATATCTTAATAGTTGTGGCTTTATCAAATAAAAAATTAGCAATTCTACAACTACAGAGCAAACGACAGCTTCGAATTACATGGCGCCTTCCTTCCAATTTAGCAATTTAGTAAATATATACAACAATTAGTATTATTTCCAGCAGGCAGCTAGAATTTACATGAAAAAGAAGTTCCATTAAATCAATGCAACTTTTTTTTTCTCTCTCTCCTGGGATAATTAGGTTTCTGGCATACCCAACCTCTCTCCTACTCACCTATCACCAAGTCAAACAGAGTCAGCTTGATTTTTTTCCCTCACTTGCCTATTCCAGTATGCTCAGTGTACCAATAACGCTCTAATGCATTTCACTCTTGACTGGATACAGTGAGATTGCTAATCAGGATTACTTGATTCAGTCAACACTGATTTCAATAAAAAGACAAAAAAAATTATCATAAATATAGAGAAAGTGCTGGAGGCAGTGACAGGTGATTAAAATCCCATTCACTTGGAATCATCCTGATTCATGGTGGTCGAATTGAGGAAGTTTTTATACCAACAGCCAGATGATTATCATCTTGCTAACTCCGAGTCACTTCTGATTGCACATGCACACACAAATTGGCACAAAGCAGATTCATGAACAACAAGCCATCATGCAGGGGGAATGACCTCCTTAGTATGAGGCCTTGTAAAATAATGCCTGTGAAACAAGACGATACAGGGAGAGACAAGCTAATTTGCTTAAGAACTGAACCATCCAAGCTGCTATCAGTCATCCACCAGGAGTGAGACGTAAAAAAAAAAAAAGAAAAGAAGAACATAGCGATAAAATCATCATGTAAATTTCTGTATATATTTGATGACATTATGTTCTGTTTCATTTCGACAGCGTAGACGGCGCGGAGCGGCGCCCATTGTTCCATAAAGCTTGCAATCTGAAGTCTTCGTCAAAATTGCAAACCAACTTTGACTTGTACCGAATATTCTGCTTTATTGGTTTATTTGTTGCTTTTTATAATCGTTTGTATATATCAGCAGGGAAATATAAGCTTGAGATACAATATAGCTTATTCGGATACCGTGCTGGGTAACATATCTGAGTGAAACAATGTAGAATATGTGGCAGAAGTGAGGGCTTTAGTACAACATGATATTACAATGCATCTGTAGACCTAGGACTTCAAGTGAACCCAATGCATTAGTCCTAGTTCAGACAATTGCATTTCTGATCACTGGTCTCCTGTCCCCTGACCTCAATTTATAATCTCATATATATATAAGTATATATAGCTGTAAGTTCGGGTCAGGAGATCTGCAATCTGCCCAGGTATTGTGGTTCGCATATGGACCATGAAATATGGCCTTATCCTTTCCCAGAGAGTTTAAGGAACACTATTTACAATGTAAATGTGGGATTATGTAACCCAGTGTCAGTCTGTAAGATTTTCTGAGTGTTCCTGAAAATATCAACCCTGCAGAATACAATGGGGTTAATTTCCTAATGTTATCTTCCATTTTTGCCAGGTGAGAAGGGACTTAACAGTCTGTGTGTTCAACTGCAGACAAGGCAAAGTTGGGAGGCTCCTGCTTAAACAGTTGTCTTACAACCAGACACAAAAGGAGAGGCTACTACTTAAGGTGGTTGTCTTACAGTCAGACACAGATTGGGAGGTTCCTGATTCAGGTGGTTGTCTTACAGCCAGACACTAAAGGGGAAGCTTTAACTTCCAGCAATTGTATTATAGACAGAAAGAAAAGGAGAGAGTCCTGCTTCAGGCAGTTGCTTTATAGCCAGACACAAATGGGGAGACTTTACCTTTAGGCAGTTGTGTTACAGGGAGACACATGTGAGGCTCCTGCTTCAGGCAGTTGTCTTACAGCCAGAAACATGTGAGGCTCCTGCTTCAGGCAGTTGTCTTACAGCCAGAAACATGTGAGGCTCCTGCTTCAGGCAGTTGACTTAAAGCCAGACACAAATGGGAAGTCTCCAGCTTCAGACAGTTGTATCACAGCTAGAAACATGGGAGGCTCCTGCTTCAGGCAGTTGTCTTAAAGGCAGACACAAATGAAGAGTCTCCTGCTTAAGGCAATTGTCTTACAGCCAGACACAAAGGGGAAGGCTCCAGATTCAAGCACTTGTACTACAGCCAGACACAGAACAGTGAGGCGGTGATTAAGCGACATGGCTGAGCTACTGGGACACATAGAGAAGATTTTTTATAGATTTCTCAGTATTAACTACTAGGCAAAATAGGAAATGAGAAAATAAGGAAGGAGTTTCTGGGATTTTTTTTTATATTTTCTATTTTTAATATTTCTTTAAATGATATATTCAGATCTACTCCATCTATAAATTCAGATCCATTCCATCTGTAGTGATCATGCTAGACTTACCAGTAGACTGTAAGCTCTTAAAACCAGGCAGCATTTCATCCTGCATCCTTGACTGACAAGGACCATTTTATTTATGGACTTCCTACCGCTTGGCCAGACAAATGGTGACATAGGTCAGGACAGGAAGCTGATGTCCTGTGTTGTGAAGCCAGCCAAGGATAAATTATAGCCAGCATAAATATGGGCTCAGCGCTTGTATGAATATGGAGGCAGCTTAGCGCGGAATCGAGTCGACATTGCATTACTGAGAAGATTAGTGATTGAACATTTTACCAGGGGTTGAAGGATAATTTTTTTCCCTCCCTCCAGATTGACAACACAATCAAGAACAGTAGCAGTGTCAGTGTCAAAGAGCAAGCCTATATCTTAGTTAGATGTTGTCTAATAGCAATGAATAACAGCAGTCAAAGGTGATGGAGACTGACTTGAATGTGAGATTCTGGCTTGTGTTCCAAGCAATTAAAGCCTGCAGAATCAATGGGGGAGAGAGAAAGGCGAGATATTATTTAGTGTAGTTATGGCTCATAAAGTGAACCTGTTGAAGGATGAGAAAGAGAGAATGTTGGGGCCGTAACCAATAAAATCCCAGTTTGGAGGGATCTGGAATGTGTCAGGCTGACAGAGAATGAAGCTGCAGAGTTTAGGAAGTGACCAGGCCATCTTAACACCAAGAAGAGATAAGGCTCAATTCCCTGCTGTGTCTGCATCTGATAAGGCAAATTATTCTCACTTTATGCTTTCAAGTCTTTCCAGCTCTCCACTCATTACACTCACAAGGTGATATTATTACAAGGGAAGGGTAGGTTAATGGGGTAAACAACATTATGGGCAGCAAAGGTCTACACAGTTAATATTTGCTTTGAATTAGACAAGATAGGGGCATATAGGACTTGTCCACCTCTATTGCATATGTCAGGTCCTACATGTAGGAGGCTTAAGACCCCATGTGCATTAGATTAAAGTTGGCTAAGCATGCTGATTTAGTTGAGATGGGCTGAACATCTAATGTGTATGGAGGCCTTCCGGCTTCTCCCCAACAAATGAACACAGGAGAAAGGAGGATCCGGCCAACAACCAACTAATATCTATGGGGGCCTCCAAGCTTCTGACCAACAGATGAAGTCAGGAGAAAGAAAGATCCAGCCCACAACCAACTTATGGGTATTGGGGCCTCCCAACTTCTCCCAAACAGATGAAATCAGGAGAAAGAAGAATCCAGCCGACAACAAACTAATGTATATGGGGGTCTCCTGACCCTTCTTCAATACATAATGTAGGGAGAGAGAAGGATCCAGCTGACAGCTATCTAAGGTGTATGACCAGCTGTATGGGGCATATTAAGGCTGTCATACAAAAGTGTCCCCTGTGGTGGTTGCTTATCTCTCCTAAGAACAAAAGAATCAAGGACTGTTGAAGTCCAACAATTCATTCATTTTTTCACCCTAACATCTGTTATCAATGCATCAAAGTCGAGACACCTCCATACACATTAGATGGTAGGCCATTTCTTCGAAAATTGTCAGTCCAACTGACATTATTCCCAAGCTTATGGCCATCATAAAGAATCAGATACAAAAGAACCCAAGTGGGAAGCTTTTATATCCATAGGAGATCTATGATCACTGCACTTCAGATTTACATCCATTGTCATAAATGCAGTCGAGATGTTCATACTTGTTGGCTAAATTGCCTTCTATAGTAAAATCAAAACATACCACATCCAACATAACACCACCCACAGGATTTTATTAAAGAATTAAGTTTGTAAAATCTAGGTTAGACAGTTTTTCCAACCACTTCTATTTTATGAATCTCTGTAAATAAAGGAAAACCTATCATCCAAAGAGATGGGAACTGACCCAAACCATATCCCAAATATGCTACCTATTTATACTCTAGTTATTCTATATGACAACATCTGCAAATGTGTTCTCCAAATTCAAGGCCACAGAAAACAAGCCTGTGAGTTAAAAACAATGAATTTAGGTTAAGCCCCTAAACTATTTCACATGTGTTTGGCTAGTTAAGTCTACATACCAATTATAGGGGTTCTTAAGTTTTATTATCTTCCAATATGTTGGTGAGAATTGTCATGAAACTACATTGGGAAGATCCAAGATTGGTCAATGCCAATGGTTTAAAATAAGAGTTCCTGGTAAAATCTAAGATTGGTCAAGACCAATGGCTTAAACTAAGAGCAACTGGTAAAATCCAAGATTGGTCAAGATGAATGGCTTAAACCAAGAGCTCTTGGTAAAATCCAAGATTGGTTAAGACCAATGGCTTAAACTAAGAGTGCCTGGTAAAATCCAAGATAGGTCAAGACCAATGGCTTAAACTAAGAGTGCCTGGCAAAATCCAAGATTGGTTAAGACCAATGGCTTAAACCAAGAGTTCCTGGTAAATCTAAGATTGGTCAAGACCAATGGCTTAAACTAAGAGCTACTGGTAAAATCCAAGATTGGTTAAGACAAGTGGCTTAAACCAAGAGTTTATGGTAAAATTCAAGATTGGTCAACACCAATGGCATAAACTAAGTGCTCCTGGCACATTGAGGGACCCCTTTGGCTCTGAATAGCTTCTCTCTTTGATATTTACCTAGCCAAGAAGTAAAACCAACCATAGAAGCCAACCGATATCAATGGACAATAGTTTAAAAACGATATCAGTAAATAACATATGGGGTTAGAATGATGAAGAAGGTTCAAGTGAGTCAATAAAGGCATAAGTGATGACACTATACCAGTCTGCAAAAGCAATAGCCACCCAGGAATTGGTAACAAAATGGTCATTTAAAGTGATGATAATCTGTAATTGTCTGTAACAAAAAATAAAAGGGCAATAGTCAAGTCCTTACGCTCATGAAAACGGCTAAGTCAAGCACTAAAGATGGTGTAAATATGGTCCAAAAGCACATTATGCAACAACAAAAAGTTCTTTCAATAAATCAGACAGTGCTTTCTTCTTCTCACCCACCCCCACACTTCCCTATTTTGCTGCCACCAACAGACTTTGATCCATCATCCCCATCGGGTGGTGTAAGAAGTTGTTCCAAGTAATGACTGGAAAGAACATTTGGACAGAAAGGCTAACTAGTGCACTGCAGATAATTGTGTTTACATTAGAGTTTAATCTATCCAATAAGGACACAGCAGTAGTTTAATCTGGACAGGAAGGATGGCAAAACTAAATTGAATGTTATGTTTAACACAGCTGGACTGAATCACCTTGCAACAGGCGTTAATGGTGGAAATGGCACTTCCAAGGTAACACAACAACAGAATGCATAAACACGAGATGAGCAGGACACCACTGATGCTCTGATATATGACATCCTAAGCAATGGGGCATTTTGCTGTGAGTTACAACAACAGCTTCTGCTCGAGTAACATAACACATAACATTGATCCCAGCGCTGGGCCATTTATTTTATACCAGAAGACGCCGCGTGCTAATTTAATGCAGTAACAAATTCTCTTAGACAAAAGCGATTTGCAATCCTATAGCCAGTTGATAACGTCCAAGTAGAAACCCTGACGCCCCAACTTTGAAATAAAGAAATAAGCAAAAAAGTTGAAATTCAAAAAGTTTTAAAATAGTAATGCCAAAGTCTGGAGGCAATATTCCATAGAGTGGCATTATTTCTAATTTTTAAGAACCCATTAAAGAGACCATTGACTTTCAACAGCTATAGCCCTAATATTCAGTTAGACAACAGCTATTCATCTCAACCACCTGTATACATACTGTATATACTTAGCTCAGCCATGTCTGCTTGTGTTCTCAACAGGGAGTGGGGAGTAAGTTACAGCCAGACCCTTTTGTTCTTGAGAACTAAAGGATCGGGCATTACAATTGAGAGGTAAAAGGAGGTCTGCACAATAAAAAATAATAATAATAATAATAATAATAATAACAACAACAATTCAACATGCCCCATCTTTCTCTAAGGCGAAAGAAGAATTGGTATGTTGAATCGGGAGTCATCTGTTATGGGAGAGGTGGGATAAGATAGTCATCCGGTTCCACCAAAATTGTTAGGTTCAGACAATTTTTTTGATGTTATGCGTATGGGTATCTTGAAAGTCTAAAAAGCCAAAAAGAAGATAAGACAGAGGATAAAAACGTACCATCAAATTCCATCAAAGACCCAATCCTGTCTAAAGATCAGATTCCTACCCAAAAATTAATTTTACTATTGATGGAACAAGGCTAAAGTAGACATGACTATGACACTTAAGCCCCCGTCTCACATAGCGAGATCGCTAGCGAGATCGCTGCTGAGTCACGGTTTTGGTGACACAACAGCGACCTCACCAGCGATGTCGCTATGTGTGACACTTTGCAGCGATCAGGCCCCTGCTGTGAGGTCGCTGATCGCTGCAGAATGTCCTGGACCTTTTTTTGGTCGTTGCCCTCCCGCTGTTCAGCACACATCGCTGCGTGTGACCAGCGGGAGCAGCGATCAAGCTGGTAACCATGATAAACAGCGGGTTACTAGGGGCGCACACGCACTTAGTAACCCGCTGTTTATCATGGTTACGAGCCTGCTAAAGTGATAACCTTCCGCTCACCATTACAGAGTGGTAACCATGATAAACAGCGGGTTACTAGGTGCGCGTGTGCCCCTAATAACCCGCTGTTTATCA
Organism: Phyllobates terribilis; assembly: GCF_046119375.1. Taxonomy (NCBI): domain Eukaryota; kingdom Metazoa; phylum Chordata; class Amphibia; order Anura; family Dendrobatidae; genus Phyllobates; species Phyllobates terribilis. The sequence continues at coordinate 405,323,779 of NW_027362765.1, forward strand.
TGGTTACCAGCCTGCTCCTGCTTCAGCAGGCTGGTAACCAGGAGCAGGACATCATGGAAAGATTCTTTCCACGATGTCGCTGCTCCCCTGATCGTTGGTGAGCCTGCCTGTTTGACAGCTCACCAGCGACCACATAGCGACGCAGCAACGAGCCCTGACAGGTCGTATCGTTGTCGGGATCGCTGCAGCGTCGCTAAGTGTGACGGGGCCTTTAGCCTGGGCACAGCCAAACATTAATCAAACCTCAGCACCTTCAGGGGTAAATAGGTAATCACCAGAGAAGGAAAACATATAGAGTGGAAGCTGGGATGTCCAGTCGCCAACCAAGACTAAAGGGGTTTTCCATTACAAGCCAATTTTTTGCTGTTATGTGTGTGGGTATGTTTAAAGTCTAAAAAGCCAAGCAGAAGATAAGACAGGATAAAAACGTACCATCAAGTCCATCAAAGACCCAATCCTGTCTAAAGATCAGATCCCTACCCAAAAAATAATTTTACTATTGATGGAACAAGGCTAAAGTAGACATGACTATGGCACTTAGCCTGGGCACACCCAGACATCAATCAAGCCTCAGCACCTTCAGGGGTAAATAGGTAATCCCTAGAGAAGGAAAACATATGGAGTGGAAGCTGGGGTATTCAGCCACCAACCAAGATTAAAGGGGTTTTCCCTTACATCTACAATGATGACCAAGCCTCAGAATAGGAGATCAATAGATCAATATCGGAGTGGTGGGGGTTCCAACACCCGTCACACCCACTATCAGCTCAGGTCATTAGCTGAATATAAACATTGTTTAGATACCCCTCTTAGGTACTGCAATCTCCTCCCTCTGATCTGAAATTCATAGCCTTTCCAATAGATGGGTTATCAATATCGATGTAGCAGAAAACCCCTTTAAGCTCCAATTTGAGGAGTGATGCAGAGCTCTCTCATATATCCTCCACTAGGTATAACAAAGTATACCTGTAGTATGCCTTTAAATCTAGTGTTGATATTTGATATGCCTAAAAGGAACCTGTCATGTTGTATATAGGATCTGAGTTGTGGTATACAGAAGGATAAGCTGAGAAGAAGGATATTTCAGTTTGTTGAAAAAGATTCTTGAACTTTTACTTTATTCATTAAAATGCCTGATGTTTTTCTGCATTTTAGTCCAGTGGGCGGTCCTATCTGAGGGAAAACTACCAATCACTAGCAGGACCGTCCACTAGACTCACATGCCTACAAAAAAACAGAGGTATCAATGAATAAAATGCAATTTTTCCCAAAAACTTTTCCCATAAAAATATATATCAATCTGCTCAGCTCCTCCTGTTCTATAATTTCCTATCTGCAGACCAGATATCCAGATTATTCCTTTAAGGTCTCAATACTGGTAGTTGTAGTCCGGAAGGATCTGACAACCGACGCCAATTTATTTCAATTTTCAAGGTTTTTTCTTTTTTCATTTTACGTGTCTGGTTTTACTGCACATTTGCCAAGTCTAACAAAATAGAAGACATCTGAGTACATGATTTCAGATACAACAACGATGAACCGCTGCACTTGTCCGGGATTTATTTACCAGCAAAAAAGATGTTTGTGAGTGATTTGTGCAATTTTAAAAGCTCTCTTTAGTTCCACTCTACTGAAATCAGGCCTGGAGGGTCATGGGTAGTGATTTGGTGGGATCAGCTTCCAGTTAAGAAAGAGAAAAACTCTTCTACTGTTGTATATTATTGTCATGTCTGATTAAACACCCGCGGAGAGGGAAGAATATTTCTGCAAAGTTCCCATAGATGAGTAAACAGAACTTCCTTACAGGATACAACAATTCCATCATTTTTTTTTTTTTCATAATCAACGAAAAAAAAAAAATAATAACAAATTGGATTTTAGCTATCGCATAGAAATTAATTCCAGATTGGCCTCATTGTGTTTCGATGTGAGTGGGTTGTCTAGTAGGTTTGGCTGGATAATTTCATTTTAAAAGTATCTCTAAAATGTGCCATCCCCCGGGCTTTGTGGTTTTCTCCATCATTATATAACTGTAAACTTCTGGATGTAAAAGATTGGATAATTTCTTTCAGATGTTTCAGCATTTCCAGAAAACTTGGACAATATGTTTGTGAACCACTTGGTAACTAGGAGTAACCATCTAAAGGTTAGCAAGGAGGCAATGTTAAATCATACCAGTGGAACAAAAAAAAAAAAGAGAAAGAACTTTCTCCGCTTAACTATTTCATTCCAAAGCGTAGGGTAACGCTGAGAATCGACTTGGCTATAGCTCAACGCAAAGGAGCTTGTGGATCAACCGATGCGTTGCAGATATTTTCCACCCTAAAGATACAGAACGCTTGGGCAACCTGAATGCCCATTTATAGAGGAACTTTTTGGCTGCCCAAAAACTCTTCAAAGAGCTTTTATACTTAAGGTACGCGAACACATAAAAGCAAAACCAGGCAAACCAGCCAATTCCAATGGGGCTAGATCATTATCTTATGTGGTTGGGGGCTTCCTGGCCTTCCCTTGACAGTCCCTTTAATAGATGGGCAGCACGGTGGCTCAGTGGTTAGCACTTTAGCTTTGCAGCGCTGGGGTCCTGGGTTCAAATCCCACCAAGGACAACATCTGCAAGGAGTTTGTATGTTCTCCCTGTGTTTGTGTGGTTTTCCTCCCAGTTCTCCAGTTTCCTCCCATACTCCAAAGACATACAGATAGGGAATTTAGATTGTGGGGACAGTTATGATGATGTCTGTAAAGTGCTGTGGAATATGATGGTGCTTTATAAGGAAAGCATAATAAATAAATACATAATATTGAAGGATGGCCCATGCTGCATTTTCATGCGCAATCTTGTTGTTTGGTATTTTTTTGTAATTCCTTCTCCCTATAAAAACACATGCATGGTCACCTGATCCAAGTGTTCATATACATTAAGAGGATGGGCACTTATAGCCCATGCTTGACTTATATGCCATATTGATCAAAGTGCTGTCTTATTTCCTTCTAGATTGCCCTAAAGGGCAAATTATTGCACCATATTTATCACGGAAACATGTCAATAGTAAAGCTCCCAGGTCCAATGTGCTAAATTTCATATAAAATATACTGGGCTTGGTTTGCACCACATTCGGGATGTATGATGAACTTTCTCCTGGCTTATAAGTTTCCATAGACTATCCTCAAGCGCCTGCTAAAAAAGTATCGTGTTTGCCATGAACTTGATTCGCATAAGTCGTGATACTTTTGTTTCAACTCTATTCAAATGTCATATAAGCCAACTATCCAAAATTTGCGGGACGGTCCTTTCTTTGTATCTCTGGCCAAAAGAGCCAGAAATGAGTGGCTCCGAGTGAGGGTACTAACACGGATGTTGGCAACTTTGAAACGTGTGGTCGACTATACAATTATATGCAAAAAATGCTGCTTACAACATAGGATTTTTTTTCTCAATAGGGACATATGTTTTGTAACATAGGTCCATGAGGACCGGGTTCCAGATCCAATGGGAAAATGTTAAAACATAACTTTTACTGTGCAATTAAAAACATGATAAGAGATAAAGCAAAAAGATTAAGGATCCATAAGGTTACGTGTTTCGGGTTAGCAATCCAAAGAATAAGGGTTGCTAACCAGAAACGCGTAAGCCTATGGATCCTTAATCTTTTTTATCTTCTTGCTTTTTCTCCCCTTGTTTTTAATTGCACAGTAAAAGTTAAGGATCCATAGTCTTACGCATTTCGAGGTAACAACCCTTATTCTTTGGATTCCTAACCCGAAACGCGTAAACTTATGGATCCTTAATCTTTTCTATCTTCTTGCTATTTCTCAATATGTTTTTAATTGCAAAGTAAAAATTATGTTTTAACATTTTCCCATTGGTGCTGGAGCCCAGTCCTCTTAGACCTTTCTTCTATTTCTGACTTAAGGCCCCATCACACTTAGCGACGCTGCAACGATCCCGAAAACGATACGACCTGTCAGGGATCGTTGCTGCATCGCTATGTGGTCGCTGGTGAGCTGTCAAACAGGCAGGCTCACCAACGATCAGGGGAGCAGCGACATCGTGGAAAGAATCTTTCCACAATGTCCTGCTCCTAGTTGCTCCTGCTTCAACAGGCTGGTAGGCTGGTAACCATGGTAAACATCGGGTTACTAGGGGCACACGCGCACCTAGTAACCCGTTGTTTATCATGGTTACCACTCTGCTACGGTGAGCGGGAGGTTACCGCTCACTTTAGCAGGCTCGTAACCATGATAAACAGGTTACTAGGTGCGCGTGTGCCCCTAGTAACCCGATGTTTACCATGGTTACCAGCCTGATCGCTGTGTGTGACCAGTGGGAGCAGCGATGTGTGCTGACCAGTGGGAGGGCAACGACCAAAAAAAGGTCCAGGACATTCTGCAGCGATCAGCGACCTCACAGCAGGGGCCTGATCGCTGCAAAGTGTCACACATAGAGACATCGCTGGTGAGGTCGCTGTTGCGTCACCAAAACAGTGACACAGCAGCGATCTCGCTAGCTATCTCGCTATGTGAGACGGGGGCTTTAGATACCAGCCTGGTGAGTTCCTATACTCTCTGCACCACACCCTGACCAAACAAGGTCCACAAGGGTTCCTGTGTGTATACAAGTGGCTGTGACACTGAATTGTCCTCCCTGGAAGGTGAGCTTATCATTTTTTCCTTCCCTACATACATTTTGGGGCATGGATCAGAGGTCAACCCAATGTAGATAGCACAAAATATAGCTAGGGAAGCTATTTCATAATCCAATCTGTATGTTTTACTGCAAAACAAATGCAGGAAAAAAAATATATTGTCTCTTATTTCCATTGTGACAGCAAGAACTCTTTTTTGAAAAACTAATTTATATTTTACACACGCGGCTTTATGTCAATGGACTAACACAGAGCAATTCTGTTTAGAGTATTGGACTTGCTGCCGTGACGCCCAAGAAAGTTTTTTATTGTTAATCAATGGCAATCAATTGTGAGCCTTGATGTTAAATACGGATCAATACCGCTGGGCTGCACATGAGATCTGATTTCAACTGGTGAGCAAAGCTGCAAAAAAAAATATAAAGGGTTCGTAATCATAAGGTAAGTCAAGACTCGGAACATAAGTCAGCCAAATTACTGTGGGTCATAAACTATATTCTTTATGCCTCCAAAGCAGGACAAACACGAATATAAAGTCATATATCTTGAATCGTACACCTCATTGTTTTTAGAGTATAATTTTTGCAGCAGGCAAAAAAAACGAGAGAAAAATATTAACTAGTGCTCATGACACCGCACAGTGGCCAAACGGTGCAACTGCACTTTCCCCCAACTCCACTGAGTATAGTTATACCTATGGCCCATGAATCTCATTTTATGCGATTAAGAACCATAAAAATTCAATAGCTTTTCTTCTGCAATTCACATTTTACCTGGTGAAATATCATAAGAATTTCATTATCTTTGCAGCTGTTGCCTAAGATCAAGCAAAGGTTATTATCCTCTTCCAAAAACACTATAGAATATGTACGAAAATGTCAGGAGACCGGGCATTAAAAAGCTAGATTTACAAAAAAAAAAAAAAAAAAAAGAAGAAAAATTGATGGAAATTTCAGAATAAACTGTATGTGACTGATCTAGAATTCCCAATAAAGAAAATTTTCAAAATTCCAAGCGAGATCCTTACACAAACATGTATGGATCATTGTGCATTAGTATGTTAACCTCTTAGGTGGTCATGATCAGGAAAGAAACCAATGAAGATTTGCATAGATTGCTGCATTAAAGCCGCGGTATCGTATTGGCCTGTTAAAAGCTTTAAAAAAAAAAAAATGCCCGGCGGTGGTAAGAAGGTGATTGATCAAAAAGTCTTGAAAATCGTGAGGATTCTGTATAGTTCTTTGGCTTCAACTGCTATGTTTCCATCTATGGTGATAAATTAGCATTAGATGGAACCTAATGAGTTTACTAAACATTTGGGATTTGTGCTAATAAACTAGCTGGCTGTGAACTAGCAGAAAGAATGAGCAATCCCTGAGCACCCTCTTATCTCTGTAACATGACAGTTATACCACGGTTCCAATCTGTGATCAATTCATCATCCTAGCACCATTGTACATTCTTCAGAAAAAAAGATAATTACTGCATCCCTGGATCAGAACACTCATATTTCCTTAAAACTGCAGGTCCTGATAGCGCGCACTGTCACTGCTTCCTTAGAGCTGCACTCTACAGCTCTATTTATGATCATTATTTTCCACTAAACAAGCCTTTTTTCACCCCCACCTCCTCTAACTTGATAACGAAATCTGCTATGATGAGAAGGGAACAGTAAAGGCATTGTTTCCTCAGTGGAGCGCTTTCACGTTCAGCACAGATCTGCTGACAAATATTTTATTCAGAGCATTAACAAAAGTTTCCAGCTTAGAGGGAGAAATTAGGAGCATTGCCTTTAAAAGCAGGGTCACTGTTCTGTAGGTTAGGGAGTGGAAAATAGGCGGCGTGAAACGCGTCAGCGCGCTGATTCTGCAACTTTATAATAAAAGTAACAAATTCAATACATAAATACATAAACGTAAAGACATAAATAAGTGTGACAACTAAATAGATGCTTCATTTAACAGTTGACATTTGTAAACGTCTCTTTGGCTTTTTTTTAATTCTATTTTTCAAATATCACTTTTCACTTCTTCTTAAATATATTGAAGAGAAGACTTGCAATAATTGGGGGCCCTGCTGGAGCTTTTGTATATACAGTATATATATATATATATATATATATATATATATATATATATATATATATATAGTAGTATAACTTGTACCTTTCATTTTTTTATATATATTGAATAGAAGACTTGCAATAATTGGGGGCCCTGTTGGAGCTTTTGTATCAGGGACCATGAGCTTCAAGTTACACCACTGTATATATATATATATATATATATATATATATATATATATATCTATATATATATATATATATATATATATTTATGTGTGTATATACAGTGGTGTAACTTGAAGCTCATGGTCCCCGATACAAGAGCTCCAACAGGGCCCCCAATTATTGCAAGTCTTCTCTTCAATATATATGAAAAAATGAAAGGTACAAGGTATACTACTATATATATATATATATACTGTATATACAGTATGTATACTGTATATACAGTGGTGTAACTTGAAGCTCATGGTCCCCGATACAAGAGCTCCAACAGGGCCCCCAATTATTGCAAGTCTTCTCTTCAATATATGAAAAAATGAAAGGTACAAGGTATACTAATATATATATATATATATATATATATATATATATATATATATATATATATATATATATACACAGTATGTATACTGTATATACAGTGGTGTAACTTGAAGCTCATGGGCCCCGATGCAAAAGCTCCAACAGGGCCCCCAATTATTGCAAGTCTTTAATATATATATAAAAAATGAAAGGTACTACTGTGTACTGTATATATATGTATATACTGTATATACAGTGGTGTAACTTGAAGCTTATTTGCCCCCATGCGAAAGAAACAGGACCCCCCAATTATTACAGGTCTTTAATAGTATTGGTCTTTTCATACAGGCCAAAGGGGCTATTTGGGCTTCTTAGGCTTCGGGGCCCAGGTACGACTGCAACCTCTGCACCTATTGTAGTTACGCATACATATTTACATAAAATTTATATACATACATATATAAATAAAAAAAATATATCATGATTATATAGATATATAAATTATATATATAAAATAATATATATATAATAATTATATAGATATACTGTATATATGTATATATATATAATTATATATATTTATATTATATATATTATTTATTTATATATTATTTATATTTTTTGTATATAATTCACATATATTTATTATATATATTTATATATACATTATTTATTTATATATTTACTATATATCTGTATATATATTACTCATTTATATATATATGTAAATATATATACATATATATACTTCTTTTTGCACAGTGACCATTGAGCAAACATAAATAAATTCTATATATATTTTTTATTATTATTATTATAATTTTTTTTTTGAACAGTGGTCAACTTTATCTCCAGCACATGCAATAAATTACCCAAGCACCAAGCAGCCCCCCACACTCCCCTCTCTAAAACAATGTAAATTAGTTACTGCTTACAGCCTAATAAATGGGAACAAATGTGTTTTGGACTGGAGAAAGGGTTCTGGATGCAGTAATTGCTGGGAGTAATTATAGTGAGGTCTGAGGAAACATGAACATTGATTCACTTGTAAAGACAAATAGCCTAAAGAAATTACATTACCAAAAGAATGCATTCAGCTAAGGACAAGGCTTCTTCCAAATTTCCCTCCCCTTGGATGGGAGCGGGGGGCTCATACCAAATAAATATAAGATGAACGGAGAGTGATGGTCCCGATAATGATAGAACAGTCAAAAGCCATAAAGTATGGAGGGTAATCACCGAAAAAAGTGGCAAGTATGCACGTTATTTAACACTACGGGCTATGGAGGAGATTATTAACTTGCATTAGTCATTTATAGGTTGAAATTAATGATCTTTGGGAAAAGTATTGTTATATTTAGAACCAACGTGTCAAATGTAACAAATGGTCCTTATTCCAGCTTTTTCGAAAAGCATTTTTTCTCTAGATCCATTGGGTTTCCCTTGGGCCTCACCGTAGCCAAGGACCAATACACACATCTCACAAGTAACAGATGACTTCACTGCTTTGTCCATATCAGCGCCCATTGACCTCAAATTGTTGGGACTAACACCATGTCCAATTTAATATCCCCCCCCCCCCATCCTTGTTTCCTAACCCAATCTTTTTGTGTCAAAGGACAAATTGCTACAGTACACTTAGAAAATAGAAATAGATGGGGCTGGAGGTGCCGGGGGGGGGCCTGACTTTGGCCGCATTTCAGTAACAGAATATCAAGAAATAAATGATAGAGGAGTTTTCGACCAAGGAGGATGACAGCATCCAAGCATATTGATTTGATTTACTAAAACCTGCCTAATGTGAAGGAAATGCGGTGGGTGTGAATTCATACTTAACTGCAGAAAAATCCCATTTGTTTCTCTCATTAAATGCCACTCATAAGTCTCTGTAGACGTTGTGCTATGTTTTCACAGACTCATCCAATTAAAGTTGGACAGTCCCTTTAGTGAGTTAGAACATAACACCACGCATTTCAGGTTTCGAGAAGTTATAACAGAGCAGCCAAGTAAAAGCCTCATTCCCTTCGTTGTTAGGGTGGGTGATCATTTTGAAAGAAGGGGGGGGCTTCCAAAAAATATATTCATACTTTTAGCGAAACGCGTTAATCATTTCACACTACAACTTTATTTTCTTTTTTAAAAAAATACCCAACAGTTTAGTTAGTTCTTCCAATAGGCATCTTGGATACAGGTTCCAATATTTTACATTTTTACACATTTTCATTATTTCTCCTCTATCATTATTATTTTTCTGTTATTTTTGATCTATCATTATTTTTATTTTTTTTTGCTAGTTTTCCTCAATCATGGATGTTGTCCTTGGTGGGATTTGAACCCAGGACCCCAGTGCTGCAAGGCTGCAGTGCTAACCACTGAGCCATCGTGCTGGTGGCTCAGTGGTTATCACTGCAACCATGCAGCACTGGGATCCTGGGTTCAAATCCCACCAAGGACAACATCTGCAAGGAGTCTGTATGTTCTCCCTGTGTTTGTGTGGGTTTCATCCGGGTTCTCCGGTTTCTTCCCACACTCCAAAGACATAATGATGGGAAATGTAGATTGTGAGCCCCAATGAGGACAGTGCCCATAATGTCTGTAAATTATCTGAATTGTAAAGAACCGCAGAATACGTTGGCGCTATATAAATTAAAAGATTATTATTATTTCTTTTTTCTGTTACTTTTCCTCTATCATTTTCATTATTATTTCTTTTTTCTGTTATTTTTCCTCTATCATTATTATTTTTATTCTTCTTTTTGCTTGCCCTTCTTATACAGTTTGCTACAGTACATTGGGGTCAGTTCCATTATTTTGAGCAATTAGCAATGAACTATAACACCAAAAAAAAAACCATGGTGTTTCCATCGCAATGGCCTCAGCTTACTTACGCTGTTAATGACAGAAGGTAGAAAATGTAAAAAAAAAATCCTGACAATCCACACAATACCCAACACCAATTCAGTTTCCTGGCTATTATCCCAACTAAAAGGAACCGGTGCCCTTTCATTATATATTAATAACCCTTCTCCAACTGTTGGGGTTTTAGATTTATTATTTTTTTGCTGGTCTCCCAACTTAATTGAGTCTTCTGTGCTTCGGCAGAGCTTGTGTAAGGGTTAATTTGCAGAGCACCACTACTGCATTCATGAACAAGAAGTGTCCATTATACTATTCACAATCAGCCCAATCCTTTCACCGCACATATGTCACTGTTATATGACACTACTAGTCCCTGGAACTGGTTATTTTCTTTATTTTTTAAAACCATTCTGCTGGATTTTAGGTTTCAAACTTTTTTTTTAAGGATTTACTTACCTATTTACTCCTCATATTTAGAAAAAAAAAATCAAAAAGTTATTTAAAAAAAGCAAAAAGTTTTCAAAAGTTAAAGAAAATGTTACTTATTTTCGAGGAACACAGATGAAGAAAGAAACTAAGGGCCTGTGCACACGTTGCAGATTTGTTGCAATTTTTGTCGCTTTTTTTTTTTTTTTTTTTTTTTGCCAGCAAGGGTTTCCTGATCTAGCAAAGTGAATGAGAATCCTGAAGTCTCATGCACATGTTGCTTATTTGTGACTTGCAGATTTCACCCATTTTAATGAGTGGGGAAAAAATCTGCAACAAAAACGCATAAAAAAGAAGTAAAAAATGCGCCGAAAGTGCTACTATATTAGACTGCATTTTTCCTGCCAAGAGATACAGAAATGGTGCAGAAATTTTTTCGCACCAAATACTTGGCAGGAAAAACGCAGCATAAAATTGATTAATTTTTGCTGCGTTTTCTATGCGTTTTTTATATGCATTTTTGGCGCAGCTGTTACCCCACCCCATAGGGTATGTGCACATGTTAACCATTTCTGTATCTCTTCCCAGGAAAAACGCTGCCTAAAATTGGCGCGTTTTTGTCTCTCATTTGATGCATTTTTGCCACTGTGTTTTTTACATGCGTTTTTGGCTCAGATTTTTACCCACTCGTTATTATGGGTCAAATCTGCAGCAAAAGTTCTGAAAGAACTGACATGCTATAGATTAAAATCTGCACCGAATCTGCAAGTCACAAATAAGCACCGTGTGCATCAGGATTCTTATTCACTTTGCTAGTAGTAGGAAACCCTTCAAATCTGAGCAGATAAAAAATGCGACAAATCTGCAAAGTGTGTATAGGCCCTTATACAGGTATAAAAAAAAATTCAAAAAGTTAAAAAAAAAAAAAAAGTTTTAAAAAATGAAAGAAAACATAACTTTTATTTTTGAGGAACAGAAATGAAGAAACTTACACAAAAGTTCAAAAAGTTTTTTTCAAAAATTTTTAAAAAGTTTTTTGAAAAAGAAATTTTTTTTTAAATGAAATTCTTATTATTTGAAGAATGCAAAAGAGACCGGTACCATTGGGACAACTGGTAAGCCACATGTTAAGTACTAACGAGCTCCTCCATGGCTTCTAGCATGGCAACAGGAGTCCAGTGAGTGATAGGTCAGAAGCTGCACTTTCTCACCAGATGTGTAGCAGTGTTTCGTCTCTCAGTAGAGACAAGCTGGAGCCGTCTCTTTCCGTTAGCCAAGGCCATGCTACATGTCTTACAACAACACAAATGTATGTCTTTTCTTTTCCACACATGTTAAACTCATTTCCTAGTGAATTATTGAGAAAACACAATACTGTCTCTGCTGCCATTTCCAAACTATGCATTTCGATTTATTCACCCATAACCCCACATTAAGGGATAACTTACTCAGAAAAGTTTCTCCTATGGTAGAAGTATCACTTCAAACTTTTTTTTTTTCTTTTTTGCATTTTTTTTTTTTTCCAGGAGGGAAAGGAATTTGCAAACTAATCCAAGTTACAACTGAACAAACGTTCACAGTTAAGTCTTTTTGGCTAGGATATATAATTACAAACTTAGGCTACACTAACCATAACAATCACACAAACCACAAAATAACCCTTATCCATATAAACAAATAGCAGCAAAATCTTTTTGTCTTTTTATTTTACTTTATTTTTTTTACTCTTCCATAAACTGATTCAATTAATCCAGAATTTTCACTTGATCCGCACGCTTTATGTGAAAACCCCAAGTAACGCCATGTCAGTTTCATAGTCTGTATAGTTTTGACCGCAAACATTTTTGAAAGATTCCCCATTAAGATAAACTAACAAGAGGAGCTTGTGTTCTGGCAACCTCCTCGACTTGAATGGTTTTCATTTTCTTGGAGTGCAAGTTTTGCAAGCTCTGCCAAGTACAGGTTAAGCTCCCAAATGTTTTTTCCACTTCCTGTAGCCTTCCTTGTCAATCACTTCCTGGCCCGCTCCGAGTGTCAATTTCTATCACTGGTGATTTAATCTGCCATTGCTTCCATCAGATATTCCACTGCCACAACAATCAAGGAGTCTTAAGTGTATCATTAGCCCCCCTACAAGGAAGCCGAGAAATGCAGCATGGGCTATCTAATCCTCACCACATGTATGGAACCACTGGTTTCTCTCTGTTTTCATTTTACTAGTAAATGAGAAAATGTAAACTATAGGGAATTAAAACTAAATATATATACACGTTCTAATGCATGATCCTAAAAAAAACCTGTGTCTGTACCGCACAGGCGAACGAGCACATACACATGTATACATTATATATAACATAGGTACCATCCTTTAAAATAAAAAATAATTACATTTTTCATTTTGCAAATTCAAAAATTGCACTTTGCAAAATGTAAATATTTACTTTACAGGATGTGATATTTTACTTTGCAAAATGCAATAATCAGGAAGCCAAGGTGCACTGGATTTGGAGCCTCCATAAAATTTGGACGTGTTCTACATACAGATGTATCAGAGGTGAACTTGTCATTTAACTCTTTCGCAGCTGTATCGTTTGCAGAACGTTTGTGTTATGACATGGTATAAAACTTGACGCTGGAACGTTATGGCCAGTGCTGTACAAATGCTATTCTGGATTTGCTGGCAGATTCATCACACTGTATTATGGGTTAAATCACCCAAAGTGCAATGAGCAGTCAATGACTTCTATGTGAGTTTAACATCATTTCTGAGACTTTAACCCGTAACTGAGGCCTAGTGGCGCTGTCTCGATGACCACGGTTGTCAAATTACATTCTCAGAAAGGGGGAACCGTGAAACAACTCAACCAGCGCTCTTTAACTAGCTCTTCAGATGTCCAATAGGAAAATGACGTATCCTGTCTGTGGCGGTACGACAAAGCTGAACACAGCGCCAAAGAGCATCAGCTGAATCTACCACACTGCATAGACATGGAGGAAATCGTGTGATACTTTCCCATCTGAAGAATATAGTTATTTGATAAATTGCAGGAGTTTAGAATCATATTTGAAAACTTTATGGCCCTGAACGTATAGGAAGCAGACTCAGCTCTGCTACATCCATATTACAGCTACTATCCATTACTTAGATGGAACAGGCACTAGCAATGGCATCACTAACGCATGGCCTGCTGCATCATGCTTTTTTTTCTTCTCTTACTTTTGTTTGCGCCTCTAGATTGTCAAGTCTTAAAGAAGAATGTGGCGTCACTGCTACGTTTAGAGTTGTGATAAATTTGCGATGTTTATGTGTTGTGATGAACTTTTTTTGCAATTTTATGTTTGTACCACACTGGACAGTATCATGGAAGAAAACGGATAAAGGAAGATCAGAAAAAGAAGTAGGAAAAAGAAGAGCAAATGGAGATAACCAGAGGAAAATGATGTAGAAGAATATGTATACAATGAAGAAGAAAGAAGAGGCGCAAGGAGAAGAGGAGGAAGAAGAAGGAGAAGAAGAAGAGGAGGAGGAGGAAGAAGAAGAGAAGGGGGAGGAAGAAGAGGAGGAAGAAGCAGAAGAATAAGAGGAGGAGAAAGAAGAAGAGGAGGAAGAAGAGGAAGAGGAGGAAGAAGAAAAAACTATAAGGTAGAAAAGAAATTATGAAAAAAGGGAAAGAAAAGAAATTAGTAGAAGACAAAACATATAATGAAGAAGATGGAAAGAATGAGATAAAGGAAAAAGAGGAAGTGGTAGAAGAGGAAAAAGAAAACACAAAATGAAGAAAAGGTAAAAGAGAAGACAGAAAAAATGGAAGAGCGGATGAAAAAGAGGTGAAAAAGAAAGAAAAATGAGATGGAGGCAGAGAAAAATGAGAAAGAATAGGAAAGTGTATAACAGAATGAAAAAAGATTGACAGAGAAAGAGAGGAAAATGAGGTAAAGGAAGAAGAAAACATACAATGAAGAAGAGGAAAAGGCGGAAGATGGCAAAAAATAGGAAGGAAACAATGAAAAAGAGGAAGTAAAGGAGAAAGAAATGAAGGTGTCAAAGGAAAATGAGATGGAGGGAAAGAATGGGAAGTAGAAGTGGAAGAAGAAGAAGGGAGAAGAAGATGAGGAAGAAAAGGTGAAGGGGAAATTTAGATGGAGGGAGAAGAGGAGGAAGTATAAAAGAAGGAAGAAAATGTATACAATGAAGAAGAGGGAAAAGGAGATGACAAAAAAACAATCAACTAAAAAGAGGATAAAAAAGAAGTTGAAGAAGATGAACAAAGGAAGTGAAAAAAAGGACAAAACGATGTGAGAAAAGAAAAGGGGATGGAGGAAGGAGAAAAGAAAGGAGAAAACTGGTGGTTATATTAAATTGGACTTGGCCTCCAATACTCCCTGCCATAAAACATGTTAGTTCCATGAATGACCCCATTGATACATCGATCATTCTAGATTCTTACTAATCATTATTTAGCAGTAAAAAAAAGTAACAATAACAGTTTTACCGAGTTCTATCTCTCAGACGTCCTAGCTGGCCCCTAATGTGTTGCCGGGCTCTTCTTGCCGGCCAGTTGTAAGCAAACAATAAAACATCCACTTCTCGTTAAGTAAATAATTTGACAGACTGCTTAGAAAGTAATGAGAACACGCTACATAAAATCAGAACTTGCTGTGTCGCACGGCACTGCTAGATCAAAGATTGCCGCACTAATGAACACAGCTGATAGTTCACTTACTAAAGGCAGCCTTCCATTTCTTGAACAGTCTGTTATTTAAGCGAGAGACTTCCAAGATCTGCGCTAATACAGCCTTGTAAACACCAAATCACTAAACCCAATGAACAGCCTGATGTTATGTCACAGAGAGATGAGAATACAGTTCACAGCCTACGACACATCGCTTCACTTTATAACCAAAAACTCCAACTATTCCCTATCTGATTTCTCCTTCCTGTTGGGCCAAAAACATTAACTCAGTCAGATTTTTTTTTTTTCCATGGCCTCATCCAGTTCATCAAAGAGAATCAGTAGGCCCGCAGTATCTTTCCTTTTCACCTGATAAGGCCACAACAGAAGCACAGAATGGTTAATATCAGGGTAACTCTCAGCTATAGTTTTTGACAAGGCTCTCCGAGAACCCACCCACCCACTTCCGCACAAACACATACTGCTTTCATATGTTTTAAAGCAATGCGAGGATGCCAGAGGTCTGTGCACTTCAAGGGAATGGGTGGTTTTATCAAATGATGCCGGGAGAAAAAGACCAAAAAAAAAAAAAGAAAAATTAGGAAAAATGGCTGAGTCGTTGACCCTGCTTCTTCAGCGTTGGCTGATCCTAATCTGGAGACGTAAAGTGTTTCAATTCAGAATCACGCCTTGTCACCCCTACTTGATCTGGCACTAATAATACAGCAGAGAGTGTTTCCTATCATATCTGCTATTACCGGAGAGGCTAGAAGTGGATACTTGTGCAGTGTTTTAAAATTAGAGGGGTCGGCGACAGTGCTCGGAATATAGATGTGGAATTGATAATGTAGAGGATGGTAACTTCTGCAAGCAAGCAGATTCACCCTCGCCTATTAGATTTGGTTACATTGGGCCCTTAAAAATGCAAATTATACATTGCGCTCAATGGAGAAAACTAGAAGATATAGAGGAAGTATCAAGCGTAATGATAGAATACCTAAATTAACAATTATACTTGAAAAGGAAGAGAGAATGAAGACACAGATCCAGAAATATCATTCTGTCGACCACCCGCTATAGAGATAATACTACCCAATGGACATCTTCATATTCCCTAACCGTTATAAGGATGGCTGAGTAATGCTGACATGACTTAGATCATGTCAAAATTATCCATAATCTGACCTTATTCCGAGCCTACATTTATAAGATTGGAGATGTTAATGTTTCACTCACTAATTCTTTGTCAAGCGGCCACATGGCCATTAATCAAAATTTTCCTGTATCCTTGAAATCGATGCCAAATTTATGGGAGAGAAAGAGGAACGAGACGAAGAAGCTGTTTACTTAGAAAATAACAATTTATTACTGGGGTCTTTGGACCATGCAATACTTTGTGAAGAAGAAGAAATAGAAGAAAAAGACAGAGAAGAAAAAGAAGGAGAAGAAAAAGAAGGAGAAGAAGGGGAAGAAAAAGAAGTAAAAGAAGGGGAAGAAAAAGAAGTAGAAGAAGTAAAAAAGGAAAAGAAGAAGAGGGAGAAAAAGAAGGAGAAGAAGAAGAAGGAGAAGACTGAAAAGAAGGAGGAGAAGAAGAAGAAGGAGAAGAAGGAGAAGAAGAAGAAGGAGAAGAAGAATGACAAGAAGAAATAGAAGAAATAAAGAAGAAGACACAACACAATATTATCTAGGCATAAACCCACCGGGTTTTGGTGTGAAGTAGAAGAAGAAGGAGAAGAAGAATGAGAAGAAGAAGAAGGAAAAGGAGAAGAAGAAGAAGGAGAAGGAGAAGAAGGAGAAGGAGAAGAAGGAGAAGGAGAAGAAGGAGAAGGAGAAGGAGAAGAAGAAGAAGGAGAATAAGAAGAAGGAGAATAAGAAGAAGGAGAAAGAGAATAAGAATGAGAAGAAGAAATAGAAGAAATAAAGAAGAAGACAACACAATATTATCTAGGCATAAACCCACCGGGTTTTGGTGTTAAAATGGTTAAAAGAAATTGAAAGAGGAAAATAAAATAAAGCAGTTTTAGCCGTCCGTCCTGGGGGCGTTAGGCAAATGCTACAACACTTTGTCATTTGGGAAGTTAAACAAAACGATCATTTCGCGCAGGTTATCCAAATTCTACTGAAAAGAAATCCTTGGATCTCTAAGTGATGTGTAATTAAAATTATTAAAAAAAATCCTTCTTGACAGGCCAAGGCTTAGCCAAAATGTAAATGACATTAAAGAAGACAATGAATTTAATTTTATTTAATGTCCCTTTTTGCAGATCCTCATTTACATAGCATTTTTAACAAAAGCATTGACCTTATAAATGCTGGCATTTGTACAGCTTCCGCAGCGCTGGATTTAATCATGCTTTCACAAAGCCATGAGGGAGAGCCCTCTAAGTTCTCTCTGGTTGGGTAAAAAGGGGGTAAGAATTAAAAAAAAATTAAAAAAATAAAGAAAAAATGGAAAACACTGGAATTGGTCAAATGTTTACCCATCTTGCTTCTGGAAACAACCTGACGTGAGCAGCGTAGAAAAAAAAAGAAAAAAAGGTCTAGGGAATAACCCATTGCTGTTTGTAAGGCTCTGTAATAATCATACATAATCGTTTGGAAATATAGCTAATAAAAAATATAATGAGTGCTCAGCAAAATCGGCATTAGGCCCAAATTACATGATATTAATACTAGAACAGGTGCAGAAAGGCGCTTTAAATGAGGTAAATGAATAAAATGTCCCAGAGCACAACTGTGTGCACTGACAAAAAGTCAATCACATGAATAATTCAGCGACTAGGGCTGCCAGCAAAGGTCAGCTTTCTATGACCTTTGAGACAGGAAGTGAAAGGAAACACTGTTTGCTACAAAAACTCCAATCAGTCTTCAGCTACTGTTTTACAATTACAAAAAAATATGTTACTAGATAAAAAAATAAATAAATAAATAAATAAAAATCTAGTGTCAGGTATTCCTGCCCTTCAAAAAATTGCCAAGAGATATTTTTTTTAATTTATTATAAATTTGTATTATTAATAATAATATTCCAATATATATTTTTATATCTCTTATTTATTGTTTTATTATTTATTTATTTTTACTATCAATGCGTTCCGTTATTTTTTTGATACATTGTTTTATTTTATTATTGTTTTACTAATAATTTATTTTTATTACTATTTTTTTTTTTATATTTTTTATTTCATTTTTCCTTTCTTTATTAATTTTTATCATTAACGCCATCCGTTATTTCATATATATATATATATATATATATATATATATATATATACACACACACACACATGTTATTTTATTATTGTTTTATTACTTATTTATTTTTATCATTAACGTGATCCGTTATTTTTTTTATATATATATATCTTTTAGTATTTTACTATTTATTTATCGATGCATTCCATTATTTTTTTTTTATATATTTTTTATTATTGTTTATTATTTTTTTATTTTTATTGTTAATGCGTTTCCTTTTTTTTTTTTTTTTTGCTTATATGTTTTTTTTAACTATATTACATTATATAGTGAAAGGACCCCACTGGTCTGAAATTTAAGTAGTAGTTGATATGGAAAAAGTTTTTTGTCTTTTTTTTTTTTTTACTTTTTTGCCTCCCCCCCTCAAAAAAAAAAAAAAAAAATCTCAAGCTTTTCCAACTCTGTATGAAAGAAAATGGGATAAACAGATGTCTGGCTTCCATACAGGAAAGTAGGACACACTTGGAATGATAAGTCTCCTAAACTCTATAGAATAATGCCAAATTTATTTGGAGGAGGGGGGCATTACTACCCACAGAGATGCCAACCAGCAGTATGTCTGTGATGGCACCATCTGGAAATACATTGCAGAGCATGCTATTAGTGATACAGAGTAAGCAGAGTCCCAGTACCCAGCCTCTGGGCTGCCAGGGCTTCTCCAGTTTGCTGCTTCATGTTTTCATAGTAATGTATTCCCTGCCTCCCTCTTTCTTCCTCCACAATCAGTCTTTTCACTTCCCAACACACAGAAATGAGCTCCTTGTGTACAGAGAAGTCAAACAGGGAAAAAGCAAAAAAAAAAAAAAAAACTCCAAGTGGAAGTACAGTAGAATGGATCTCACCAGGAATTTCCATAGGTTGCAATAAAACATGGTATGTGATGGCTGAAAAGAATTATACCGTCCTATAGTGTGGTTTGGGTTTAGAAGTCACAGCAGCATCCTGTAATCATTTACAGCTATAGGAATGTACCGGTGAAATAGGAGAGATTTATCTGTCCATAGCTGTGATATGTAGACAATGGGTGTTCCTAATGAGGAACATCTGCTTTTGTGTTTTCCAAGAAAACATTATTCCACTATGAATATGATACCCTTTTCTGAAATACCACAAAGAAAATAAGTATTTTTTTTTTCCTTTTCTGTTATACCATTTTTTATTTTCTTTATTATTTTTTTTAGTATTTTACTCTTTTTTTTTTCTTTTTTTTTTACTATTATTATTTATATTTATTTTTTTTATTATTATTTTTATTTACCTTTTTATAGGATTTATTTACCGGTTGTTATTTTTTTTTTATTATTTTATTTTAAATTAATATTTTTACTTATTTGTTATAGAATTTGTTTACCGTTTCTTATTTTTTCTTATTTTTTTTATTTACCTTTTATAAGATCTATTTACCATTTCTTACATATTTTTTTAATTATTATTTTTATTCATTTTGTTATTATTGTTTTTACTTATTTGTCATAGGATTTGTTTACCGTTTCTTATTTTTTTCTTATTGTTTATTTTATTTACCTTATATAGGATTTATTTACCGTTTCTTATATATATATATATATATATATATATATATATATAGATAGATAGATAGATAGATAGACAGATAGATAGATATAGATATTATTTTTTTTATTATTATTTTTCATTATTTGTTATAGGATTTGTTTACCGTTTCTTATTTTTATTATTATTATTTTTATTATTATTATTTTTATTTTTATTCTTTTTTTTTTACTATTGTTTTTATTTACCTACAGGATCTATTTACTGTTTATTTTTATTTTTTTTTTATTTGTTTTATTATTTTTATTATTTTTTTTACTATTATTTTTTTTTTTTATACGATTTATTTACCATTCCTTATTTATTTGTTTATCTTTTTTATTTAAATATTAAAATATTGAAAAAAAATTAACAAAATCATTCGGTCGCTTTGTAAATTTAATTTCATTCTTGAGCTCGAAAAAAAGGGGCAAAAACAAAAAAAATGACAACTTAATTCATTTGCTGCCATTACTCTGGCAAATTTGTCACACTTGGGCCGGTAATGTCGAATGACAGGTATTTTCGACAGACCGAAGTCTTATATAAAATAGAGGATTATGAAGCATTGCTTCGTTTTTTTT
>NW_027362765.1:405349362-405552774 GCF_046119375.1 Phyllobates terribilis
ACACACTATTAACCTCTGCATTATTAGCCATTTACTGGTGTCAGGGGATTATTAACACCTGCAGTGCTGCCTCTGACCTCTTGGTTAAATTTACCCCCCAGCATGTTACCTCTCAAGGGGACCACAAATTCCCACACCCCCTCCATGTCCTTTCACTTCTCTAGGGGGTTAATAGGGAAAAGCAAATTTACCCCATTGTAAGAATGTGACTGAATGATACCCCAATTGAAATGTCAGCAACTACAATACTGGAACTGGTGATGTTACAGTGCAGCTGACCTCATTTTGGAGAAGACAACATGTTTAACCTCTTAAAGGGCTGCAGCATGTAATAATATATAAAAGGAAATAGATGATGATAGATAGATAGATAGATAGATAGATAGATAGATAGATAGATAGATTTTTTTTCTAATAAATTGATCTATGCTCTTCTTTATCAACATAAGTTTTTACATCCAATACAATTTCAATTTAGATTTTTTTCTTTTGTTTTACTATGTGTTTTGCAGATTTACATGACTGAATACTGAATGAAATATTGTTATTGCGATGAAAAAAAAAAAAAAACATAGATAACTGGATCTCCTTCCAAAATAAAAAAAATATAAAATGAAAACCTCATAAAACCCCAGGTCTCCGCTAAGAAACGTGTGGATTCTCCAGCCCTGAAGACTGAGCCTTGCGCGCACAATCTGCTGATCGCTGGATGATATTTAGGAAGAAAGTGCTAATGGGCAATCTGGTGTTTATTTTGAAAGTGCTAACAATGATTTTTCTTTGGTAAAAAGGCAGAGTGTCTGGGAGTACGGATGACTGGGTTTTGAGCATAGGCTCTGACAGATGGTGCGGGGCTATAGGTGCGCAATCCTAGCTGGATGGAGAAGGATTGGGAAGCGATGGAGGATGGAGGGGGCTGCAGTACAGCTTCCTCCAGGGCTGAGTGTCACATAGCCCGGCTCTGAGATCTTACTGCAGTGCCAACCATGGATGAGCCAACTTCTAAGCCGGGCTTGGTGCCATAGGAGACCGGCTGAACGCTTTATCCTTTACTCGGTGCGTTCCAAAAAAATACCAGTGCGCCACCCTGCGCAATGCTAACCTGGGGCTGTGTATCCATAACTCGGTCACACATCATGGACACAGACCCAGCTCCTTGTAATCCATCGCTAAGGAGGTTTCCAGAGGGGCCCCACACAGCATCTTATCCAGGTTCCCCTCTTCATCCATCTGGGTCTCATCACTTTACGCACAGAGGTAACTCCTGCGCCCTGCTCCTACTAACCAAAATCATCTGGATCAATTGTGTCCTAGACTAGGGAATCACGGAACTAATCCTGAACACATGGAGCCCCCGTCCACTTCTGAGCAGAGGCCTGTCATCTCTTATCCTTCTCACCCATCCAAACCTATGACCCAAACAGATCTGCTGGATTTTGACTTTCTCTAAAAATTACAATAATAAAAAAAATACTAAAAAAGGAATTTGCTGCTGGAGAAGATGTAGAAGTTCCTTTATCTCAATACCTTATACAGATATTAATTGGATTTGAACTTTCTTGACACTTCCACCTTGTGCGCAAAATCATTGCGTTTTCCTATTCACCTACCATGCGGCTATTTCTATAGCTGCAAGGCGTATAATGTAAAATTATCAAATTTACAGTAGTATTAGTTATGGGAAGACTCCAGTGTGGTAATCGGAAATATTGCATTTGTTTAGTGTGTTTTTAGATATTAGCAAAAGCGCCCAGGATTCGTTCATTTGTACCTAATGGAGCTGCAACCTCTGCAAATCCTATCAGATAGAAATATCTATCACTAATAGGAGGAGTAGTGATCTAACCCTACCTATGCAATTATAACTGCCCCCATAATATTATCGATGGCGTGGTGGTGTATTATATTGCACGATAGAATTGCATCCGTCGCCTGTTGCCTGCACTGCTGGAAGCGCAGGAGATACATATGTGTAGTGATAATAATAATAGAACTGAACAGCTTTAATAACAGCCAGTGTTTGCAAACCAGCAGCCTGCATAGACACAACACTGATGGGTCCCTGCACATGTTTGTTGATCCAGGCATTGCTATAGGACTAGTGCTGATTGTCTTCCTCTCCTAGTATTTAGAAATGATTTATTTTTGGTTATGTAGCACAAACAGGAATCCATAAACTGTCGGTTCAGCACCATTGACTCTTTGATCAGTTACTGGGCTATGAGGAGATGAAATGCCCTGGATTCCATGCTCTGCTCACATGCCACCAGCTAAATGCACAATAAATAGGGAGTTACATGACTGACCCTGTTTGCCTGTTTTTTTAAAAAAAAAATTGTTTTTTTTTGCACTAAAACTTATTCATCAGCTTCATCGTCCTCTTAATTAGTCAGCAGTGATTTCCGAAAACATTTAGCTGTTTATATACAAAGGAAATAAAAGGGACATTGTCAAGTGGAGAGGGCTCTAGAATGAATGGAGTCCTGTGTAGAGCATTGATAGCAGCGCTCAAGGGTCCACTGTCCCCCTGCCTGCTGCCTGTCACTTCATCTCCTCCTTAGGAGGGGACTCAAGTGGCATCAGTGACAAATCCGAAATTAACTGGGCTAAGAAGACAACAGAAATAACAAGTTTGTTCTTTTGCCTGCGCGTTAATTTTTTTTGCAATAAGATAGGGAAGGCACTGACCTCCAAAATGCTCCAATTCAATACATTAGTCAGATTATAATAATAATATTTATATAGTTATTTATAAATATATGTAGAGATAGATAGATAGATAGATAGATAGATAGATAGATAGATAGATAGATAGGTCATTGGACTGTTGAATGAATTCCACTGTGTTGTCCCTCCATATAATTGCTGTGGATTTTATTGATAACCTCTAGTTCCTATCAGGGAAGTTGTACACGACAGGTTAAATTATTTAATAAGCACCTAGGTGTAATTATGTTATTTACAAGCTGTGACAGGGACTGGGTGATGGAGGCAGGAAATGGACGGGTTCTGGTGACCCCTGGAGCTTGGAGCTTGAATTATGGAGATGGGGGACTAAGAGGTGAATAGAGAGCAGATAGGAACAAGCTGCCTTTTCACCCTACTACATATATAATAATAACATGGGGATCTATACAATGCAAAATTAATGAATAAATATGTATATATAAACATAGATTGATTGGACTGTACATAGACTGTCAGAGAAATTATAGAGGCTACAGAGTCTTCATAAGCCACTATATTAAAAATTAAGTATATATCAGATACAAACTTTTCACTATTTGCAATGAAACTAAGTCTCCTCACCTGTTTGGTCATTGAATCTATTAGCCGAACGTATAAATCTTGTTCAGTTCTAACTCCTGTGTAAGGAAAAAATATACATATCAGTTGTCTATTCTTATTATTATTATGATATAAAATTATGACATGAAGTTCATCATCAGTAATCATAACCAATATTATTGATATTATGATTTGTCCAGAAAAAAAAAATACATACTGGGAATAAATTATATTTCTTATACTATTTTAATCTAATTGTATCTTTTTCCCTTTCATGTTAATGGTTTATTTATTCTGTTTTTACTATTTTTTATTTTTTTTATCGCATTCCTTTGCATTTATCTTAACATAAATATAAAAAAAGTTCATGTCCTGTGCGGCAGATTGACTATGGATAGGTGTGATTAATAACTTGTTAGCTTCAATAAATTCTAGTAATATTAGATATAAAAAATATATTTAATGGCAGTTACAAATGGAAAAGGTCAACATTTACTACTGTGAAAACTTTCGAAATATTGAACATTTTATATCTATTAAAATAGATGCACTAATAAGCACTTACCATTACTATATAACAACTGCAGTTTGTAGTGAATCCCATTGTTAGTTTTTTCACTGTTTGGCTCCTGGAAATAATAGCACAGAGTGTTACTTTATGCAACAAAAATAACATTTTTGCCCTTTCCTGGTGACATAATACTCAGTACATAGGGTCTGGGGTTTCCAGAGTTTACACTCCCTGCTCCTGGTGCTCAGGTGTCAGGGGCAAAATATAATGGGATCCTCATAGCTCCTAAATCCATTCATATGTCATTATAAGTCTCTAATTTATTAGCAAAGGGGCAGATATACACGTGGTGATGTTTTTGTATCTGCAAGACACTTAAGGTTAATTCTGAAAATATTACAAAAAAATAATTTAAATAACATTTTGGGTAGAGATTATTCTTCTGCACAGTGAATTGGGTGATTAAATCTATCCTAAGCCTAGGCGACACAATAGGGTGATTATATTAATGGCCATTCAGGGTGATAAGTTTTACATCAAAATCCAAAGATAAAATACCATTTATCACCCGGAATAGTATTATTTCCAAGCATATATTGTAAGGGAGCTGATGAGCAACATATATTAAATATATACTAAGTACAAGTAATACTTGGGGGGTCATAAGAATTGTTTCTATGTGCAGTTTTTATCTTTTTTTCCAGTTTGAGGATATTTTCTTAGAATGTTATCAGCTTATGTTTACAAATACGCAAAGAAGTGATACAGAGTATCACTTTTATATAGAGATAGGACGAAGATTACATGGATATTTCTGGACACATTGTTATTATATAATTTTTAATCTAAGGATATTAATTGCATGCACTTGCAGTACACTGCTTTTATACTGGGAGTGAAATATAAATGTATTTTAAATATATTTCCTGCACATGTTATAGAGGTGATAGTAGTTTTATGAGACGCTTAAAATAAAATATTATTTTCAATCTATAAATATGATCAGTATATATGTGTTATTCAAAGGGGGTTAATTGTTTTATTACATATATTTCGTGAAGATCAATATGTTTTTATATATACAGGCATAATGATCAATATATTATAATATATTTAGGGAATGATGATCAATATATTATAATATATAGGTATAATGATCAATATATTACAATATATGGGAGTTAATGATCATTATATTATTATATATAAGGGGTAATGATCAATATATTATTATATATAGGGGGTAATTATCAATATATTAGAATATATATAGGAGGTAATGATCAATATAATATATAGAGGGGGTAATGATCAATATATTATTATATATGGGGGTAATTATCAATATGTTATAATATATATGGGGTAATGATAAATGTATTATAATATATAGGCTGTAATGATCTATATATTATTATATAGAGAGGGTAGTGTTCAATATATTATAATATACATAGAGGGTAATGATCAATATATTACATTACACATATAAGTGATGATCAATGGCATATATTATGTTGCATATAGTCTAAGCATAAGGGAGAGATAATCAATATGATGTATTCAATTTAGAGGGTAGATATTTAATATTATACATAGGGGGTTGAAGTTCAATATATTTTAATTTATTACAGAGTGATGAGCAATGCAAAGGGGATGATATTTAATATATTCTATTAATTGCAAACTATGAATTATATTGGGGGTGATGATTATGTATCAGTTCCATTCTATGCAGTAATGTGTGATACATATATTTATATACTATGCAGAAACTTACTTTATCCTTCTCCACAAAGTCCACAAAAGCAGTCCTCTCAATTTCCACCGGCTGTCCCTGCCTGTCGTAGAGAGCTAGCACGAAGTGGAAAAAATTGGACTTCCTGAGGTTGGAAGGCGGCTGCTTCTCGAAATGTGCCCGAGCAAGCCCCACACCACTGCGGGAGGAAAGGAGACAAGGGCTGGGTGAGAGGAGAGCAGCTGTTCCCAGCCTGGCACATGGAGAGGGGCATGATGTGAGAAGCAGCAAGGCATGAGGGCATGTGCCACCACCACCACCACCACTACTACAACTACTACTACATTGGAGGATCGTGTAACCAGAGACACAGGGAGATTGTCATTGATATAGACCATTGAGGGGGGATGAGAAATAAAACCCAACATCATTTGGCAAAC
Organism: Phyllobates terribilis; assembly: GCF_046119375.1. Taxonomy (NCBI): domain Eukaryota; kingdom Metazoa; phylum Chordata; class Amphibia; order Anura; family Dendrobatidae; genus Phyllobates; species Phyllobates terribilis. The sequence goes on from NW_027362765.1 coordinate 405,355,340, forward strand.
ACATACCTTTGGGCGGCTGTATTAGCATCCACTACCCCTGCTGTATGCATCCATGATCGGACTGGATTCATCCCACCTCCCAGCGGTTCCTCTTTCATGGTGGTCCCACCTCTTGGTATATTTTCCTGAATCCCAAACATTAAAACTAAATTTTTGGGCAACAATTAGCTCCTATCAAAATGAAGTTTCAAAAAAAATTACAAAATAATAATAAAATTGAAATTTAAAAAAAAAAAAAAAAGGAAATGTCCCAGGTCTTCTTCTTTTCCTTCTTCCTCTTCTTCTCCCTTTTCTGCTGCTGATGTTCTCCTTGATGATGATGATGACTTAACTCCCCAGGATCAGTAGGGTAGACCCAAGTTGAAGTCCTTTTTTTTGCTTTTTTTTTTTGCTTCTGGTTCAATCTGGCACAATATAAACAATTTGCAGAGCACTTGGAGCTGCTTCCAGTAGTTGGAGTTGTGCTGGAGTTCAGCTGTGTGATGGATACAGGATAATAATAATAAAAGTACCACTATGAGCTTGCAATGACGAGAGAGAGAGAGCAAGAATAAATATATTTTTTTGTGGCTTGTTGGTTGAAGCTTCTCAATGTGGTGTCATCATCTCCAGCAACAAAACAGCATCAAAAAAGCTTCAGGACACTGCTGAATCGACCACTTCTGGCAAAGATCTCCTGCTCCAAAAGACAAATAAACTGAGACATGAGGCTCCTGCTCACAGGAGAGAGCTGGATGAGGGGCCTTTAGCGTCTTGCACGATGGATGGAAGCGAACAAAACTCAGCCCTCTATCCCCCAGGACTGGAACCTTTCCCGGGAGCCAAAACTCTAAACCCCCGGGAGCAGCACTGTCAGCTGCTGACGTGAACGGGGCAGGACTATGGCCAAATATGGCAAACCCTCCTCCTCCTCCTCCTCCTCACCCTCCTCCCCCTCCTGCTGCTGCTGCTGCTGCTGCCTGGACTGTGCAGACAGAGCAGCTCTGCTTCTTTAGTGCTGAGCGACTGCTGCAAGCATCTCACCCTGCTGCTGCCTGCACTGCTCACCCTGCTCACTCTGCTCACAATGCATGGGCTGCTCTTTTTTATATATAGATCAGCAGCCAATGAAGTTATCATTCAGCCAAATAAATCTGAAAGGAAACAAATGATGCCAGACACAGTCCCTTTAATACATTAATACATATATATATACAGTCCATTTAATACACTAATGTGTATATATATATATATATATATATTAGTACATTCATATATATGTGTGTGTATATAAGGGACTGTGTATAATGAAAGAATATATATATATATATATATATATATATATGTGTATAGATATATATACATCTACCTATCTCTATATACACCTCTGCGTTCATTAGCACTGAAAGTATTTTAGCTAGAAAATGATATTCATTGATAATTAGTACAATTTTTATAATCATAATTGCACAAATGCATATATTACACAGATCTATATGCAGCTGCATGTAATTTTATATATATTTATATATATGTGTGTGTGTGTGTGAAATGGATTGGTCTCAGGGCACAATCCATATATTATACATGTACACACAACATATACAAATATATATATATGTATATATATATATATATATATATATATATATATATATATATATATATATATATATCAGGAGAATGAGAAAATAAGAATATCACTCACGAGGGAGTGTAAACATTTACCATGTGGATTTTCATAGATATTATCAGTCTGACAAATAATTTGCACAGACACAGCTGTATGTTAATATATATGTATATATATATATATATATATATATATATGTGTGTGTGTGTGTGTGTATATAGCAACATCACTCACAAGAGACTGCACAGATCATGATGTATATATGGATTTACATGGATATTTTTATCAGTATAAGGATAACTTACACATACACACATATTACACATTTATATTACACACACATATACATTACACAGACATATATTACATATATATATATTACACACACATATATATCACACTTTTACATATATTATATAGATTACACATATATATTACATACATACATATATTACCCACACATCTTACACATATATTACATATATATTACACACACACTTATATATTAGGGCAATCAATACAAGCACTAGTGCAGCGCTGTAATAATTATCAACAAGGACTTCAATATGTTAAGTGCATAAACTCCCACACTGGTTCTTGTCAGATCCTGTTTCCACTTGGAATGATTTATTGTTTACCATTGATCCCCCCTCCACCCCCTTTCCATATTCCTTTGCTTCATAGAATAAGGATAAAAATAAAGGGAAAATGATGGAAAATGAAGTTTTACTGCTATTATCACTGCATAGTTCTATCTGCACAAGAAGTTATCATCAGGGCATCTGAGCCCTAGGAGCTGCCTGTTGTATTGGTGACAACATGTGGGGACTGTTTTCTAACACCTAAGTGTAATTAATATCAATAAAGATGAGGGAAAAGATAGAAGCGGATGGTGCTGAATGGAGTCCCTGTCATTTATAGGAAGTAAGGGACCCCATTACTTTCTACAGGGACCGACTGATACATTTCTAGGAATCCAGTGTACAGAGGATGTCAGGGGTGTACAGGCTGGGAAGGCTGGTAAAGGGAAATTATCCATCAAATGTGGGATAGACTGATTTTATTATAATGATTATATTGGTCTATATTATAATAATTACTATGTAATAATAAATAACTAATAATAATAATGATGGTGAGGAGCTATAGAAGATAGTAGGAAGCACTGGTGGACAATTGTCAGGGTGGAAAGGAAGGTGCTGTGATTTTTTAATAATGAATGGGTGAGGATTGAAGCCCCCAGTGCAGTGTCAAGGGAGCCCCCTTTGCCAGGACCAGGGGGATGTATTCAGACACAATCTATTTTGCTGGTGTTGGGGGTTAATGACTATTGCAAAAGATAAGTGAATTATCAAAGCTATTGCTGTAGACCGATCGCAGAAATCCATTACATAGCTGCCGTCTAATTAAATACCTAAGTATAATAAAATCATATTTTATGACTATTTGAGAGTAATGAGATTAGTCCTTAGAAGAAATCGCCACATATTAAAGATGCCACTGTCTATAGAATGTTAATAACCTTAAATCAAAGTCTATGGAAAAACTATGTAGAAAGGGGGAAAGACTTGGAGGTTTCCTTTTCGTAAGGATAAAAAAAAATAAAGAAACAGAATGAGATCAATTAGAATAATTGTCATCATCGAAAGGACAGTCAGAAAAAGCAATAATAATAACTAATCAGAGAAAAAAGCAATACAATTCACAAAAAAATTATTTATCGGCAAATATCGAAAAGATCTAATTCTAGACAACTGATGGTTTCATATTTATTATTTTTGGGGGTAAATTGCATAGTGATAGCAAAACCTGCACAAGGTTGCTGCAATGTCTGCACGGCTGGCAGAGGGTTAAAGCGATTGCACGAACTGGAAGAATAAGCGATTCGATCGCGTTTATGTGAAAGTGTCAAAGAAGAAGCAGAAAATCCTAATCTTGCATCATTTACAGTATCTTTAATGCAGATTACACGCGCCAGGGCGATTTAAATCTGATTCCCAAATTAGGAGATTTAGCAGTAAATCCCTTTAAATCTGATGGTGTTGACTAAAGAGAGAGGAACTCGCAGAAAGCCAATGACAGAGGGGACGAGGCTGCCCCCCACAATAGAAAAGGAGCCCTAAACCTTCCTGACAACACAGGCAGCTGCCCCGCTATTCTGGACCATATTAAGGCAAAATGAATGCAAATCTGTGCTCAGAAGCCATCTGGACACCAAGAGGGGAATCAGCTGCCGCTCACAACAGGCTCTGAGGCTCAATGTCTTCTACCTCATTTTCTACATCATCTGCTCCTGCACCCAAAGCGTGGAGAATGGGCTCTTTATCATACACCAAGTTTATCTTATTGTCACTATCCAGGCTCAGTGCAGCAGCCACCAAAGTCACAGCACAGGGCTGTATACTGGGGACTAGTGACCTCAGATGCCTGTATACATGGAATGGAGCTATAGTGAACACATAGGACTGTATACATGTACTGGGGCTATAGTGAACACATAGGACTGTATACATGTACTGGGGCTATAGTGACCACATAGGACTGTATACATGGAATGGAGCTATAGTGAACACATAGGACTGTATACATGTACTGGGGCTATAGTGACCACATAGGACTGTATACATGGAATGGAGCTATAGTGAACACATAGGACTGTATACATGTACTGGGGCTATAGTGACCACATAGGACTGTATACATGGAATGGAGCTATAGTGAACACATAGGACTGTATACATGTACTGGGGCTATAGTGAACACATAGGACTGTATACATGGAATGGAGCTATAGTGACCACATAGGACTGTATACATGGAATGGAGCTATAGTGACCACATAGGACTGTATACATGGAATGGAGCTATAGTGACCACATAGGACTGGATACATGTACTGGGGCTATAGTGAACACATAGGACTGTATACATGGAATGGAGCTATAGTGACCACATAGGACTGTATACATGTACTGGGGCTATAGTGACCACATAGGACTGTATACATGTACTGTGGCTATAGTGACCACATAGGACTGTATACATGTACTGGGGCTATAGTGACCACATAGGACTGTATACATGTGCTGGAGCTATAGTGACCACATAGGACTGTATACATGTACTGGGGCTATAGTGACCACATAGGACTGTATACATGTACTGGAGCTATAGTGACCACATAGGACTGTATACATGTACTTGGGCTATAGTGACCACATAGGACTGTATACATGTACTGGGGCTATAGTGACCACATAGGACTGTATACATGTACTGGAGCTATAGTGACCACATAGGACAGTATACATGTACTGGGGCTATAGTAACCACATAGGACTGTATACATGTACTGGGGCTATAGTGACCACATAGGACTGTATACATGTACTGGGGCTATAGTGACCACATAGGACTGTATACATGTACTGGAGCTATAGTGACCACATAGGACTGTATACATGTACTGGGGCTATAGTGACCACATAGGACTGTATACATGTACTGGAGCTATAGTGACCACATAGGACTGTATACATGTACTTGGGCTATAGTGACCACATAGGACTGTATACATGTACTGGGGCTATAGTAACCACATAGGACTGTATACATGTACTGGGGCTATAGTGACCACATAGGACTGTATACATGTACTGGAGCTATAGTGACCACATAGGACTGTATACATGTACTGGGGCTATAGTAACCACATAGGACTGTATACATGTACTGGGGCTATAGTGACCACATAGGACTGTATACATGTACTGGGGCTATAGTGACCACATAGGACTGTATACATATACTGGAGCTATAGTGACCACATAGGACTGTATACATGTACTGGAGCTATAGTGACCACATAGGACTGTATACATGTACTGGGGCTATAGTGACCACATAGGACTGTATACATGTACTGGGGCTATAGTGACCACATAGGACTGTATACATGTACTGGAGCTATAGTGACCACATAGGACTGTATACATGTACTTGGGCTATAGTGACCACATAGGACTGTATACATATACTGGAGCTATAGTGACCACATAGGACTGTATACATGTACTGGGGCTATAGTAACCACATAGGACTGTATACATGTACTGGGGCTATAGTGACCACATAGGACTGTATACATCGAATGGAGCTATAGTGACCACATAGGACTGTATACATGTACTGGGGCTATAGTGACCACATAGGACTGTATACATGTACTGGAGCTATAGTGACCACATAGGACAGTATACATGTACTGGAGCTATAGTGACCACATAGGACTGTATACATGTACTGGAGCTATAGTGACCACATAGGGCTGTATACATGTACTGGGGCTATAGTAACCACATAGGACTGTATTCATGTACTGGAGCTATAGTGACCACATAGGACTGTATACATGTACTGGAGCTATAGTGACCACATAGGACTGTATACATGGAATAAAGCTATAGTGATCCCATAGGACTGTATACATGTACTGGAACTATAGTGATCCCATAGGACTGTATACATGTACTGGAGCTATAGTGATCCCATAGGACAGTATACATGTGCTGGAGCTATAGTGACCACATAGGACTGTATACATGTACTGGAGCTATAGTGACCACATAGGACTGTATACATGGAATAAAGCTATAGTGATCCCATAGGACTGTATACATGTACTGGAACTATAGTGATCCCATAGGACGGTATACATGTACTGGAGCTATAGTGATCCCATAGGACGGTATATATGTACTGGAGCTATAGTGATCCCATAGGACTGTATATATGTACTGGAGCTATAGTGATCCCATAGGACTGTATATATGTACTGGAGCTATAGTGATCCCATAGGACTGTATATATGTACTGGAGCTATAGTGATCCCATAGGACTGTATATATGTACTGGAGCTATAGTGATCCCATAGGACGGTATATATGTACTGGGGCTATAGTGACCACATAGGACTGTATACATGTACTGGAGCTATAGTGACCACATAGGACTGTATATATGTACTGGAGCTATAGTGATCCCATAGGATTGTATATATGTACTGGAGCTATAGTGACCACATAGGACTGTATATATGTACTGGAGCTATAGTAATCCCATAGGACTGTATATATGTACTGGAGCTATAGTAATCCCATAGGACAGTATACATGTACTGGAGCTATAGTGATCCCATAGGACTGTATATATGTACTGGAGCTATAGTAATCCCATAGGACTGTATATATGTATATATATACTGTATATATAGTGACCACATAGGACTGTATATATGTACTGGAGCTATAGTGACCACATAGGAATGTATATATGTACTGGAGCTATAGTGACCACATAGGACTGTATATATGTACTGGAGCTATAGTAATCCCATAGGACTGTATATATGTACTGGAGCTATAGTAATCCCATAGGACAGTATACATGTACTGGAGCTATAGTGATCCCATAGGACTGTATATATGTACTGGAGCTATAGTAATCCCATAGGACTGTATATATGTATATATATACTGTATATATAGTGACCACATAGGACTGTATATATGTACTGGAGCAATAGTGATCCCATAGGACTGTATATATGTATATATATACTGTATATATAGTGACCACATAGGACTGTATATATGTACTGGAGCTATAGTGATCCCATAGGACTGTATATATGTACTGGAGCTATAGTGATCCCATAGGACGGTATATATGTACTGGAGCTATAGTAATCCCATAGGACTGTATATATGTACTGGAGCTACAGTGATCCCATAGGACTGTATATATGTACTGGAGCTATAGTGATCCCATAGGACTGTATATATGTACTGGAGCTATAGTGACCACATAGGACGGTATATATGTACTGGAGCTATAGTGATCCCATAGGACTGTATATATGTACTGGAGCTATAGTGACCACATAGGACGGTATATATGTACTGGAGCTATAGTAATCCCATAGGACTGTATATATGTACTGGAGCTATAGTGATCCCATAGGACTGTATATATGTACTGGAGCTATAGTGATCCCATAGGACTGTATATATGTACTGGAGCTATAGTGATCCCATAGGACTGTGTATATGTACTGGAGCTATACTGATCCCATAGGACTGTATATATGTACTGGAGCTATAGTAATCCCATAGGACTGTATATATGTACTGGAGCTATAGTGATCCCATAGGACTGTATATATGTGATGGAGCTATAGTGATCCCATAGGACGTTATATATGTACTGGAACTATAGTGATCCCATAGGACAGTATACATGTACTGGAGCTATACTGATCCCATAGGACTGTATATATGTACTGGAACTATAGTAATCCCATAGGACTGTATATATGTACTGGAGCTATAGTGATCCCATAGGACTGTATATATGTACTGGAGCTATAGTGATCCCATAGGATGTTATATATGTACTGGAGCTATAGTGATCCCATAGGACAGTATACATGTACTGGAGCTATAGTGATCCCATAGGACGGTATATATGTACTGGAACTATAGTTATCACATAGGATTGTATACATGTACTCGATCATTTTTTATCACATTTGACTGTATACATATACTGGAGCTATAGTGATATCATATGACTGTATATATAGTGGAGCTATTGCAACCACATAGGACTGTATACATGTAGTGGATCAATTGTCATCACATATGACTGTATATATACTGTATATATTGGAGCTATACTTATCCCATATGACTATATATAGTGGATCTATAGTGATCTCATATGACTGTATACATGTACTGGAGTGAATGACAATTGATCCATTAATGGATCAACTATCATGATATAACTGTATATATATTGTATAATGTAGCTATAGTGACCTTATATAGCTGCATACAAGTAGTGTATCAATTTTCATCACATATGACTGTATATATAGTGGAGCTATAGTGACTACATATGACTGTATACATGTAATTGATCAATTGTCATCTCAAATGACTCTATACACGTACTGGAGCTATAGTGATCCCATATGACTGTACATATAGTGGAGCTATAGTGATCCCATAATTGTGTATATAGTAGAGCTATAGTGACATCATATGCTTGTGTATATACTGGAGCTATAGTGATCTAATATGACTGTGTATATATAGTAGAGCTATAGCGATCTAAAATTCTGGTATACAGTACATGGACTATAGCCATAGTGATCTCACATGACTATTTGCAGTAGATATACTGGATCTATAGTGACCTCTGATACATGTATATATATATATATATATATATATATATATATATATATATATATATATAGTAGCTATAGTGACCTCAGATGACTATATATATATACTGGCACTATAGTGGCCTTAGATGCTTATATAACTGTACTGGAGTTACTGTGAGCTCATATGCCTATAATATAATGATATCACAGGACTATATGAATTTGCTGGAGATATAGCTATATACCGTACTTTTGTTGGAGCTACAGTGAACTTGTATAGTGAGCTATGTATAGATCATAGATCATAGCTATAGCTACATATGTATAGATCATAGATATAGCTACATAAATTGGCTAGACATTTACTGGAGCTATAGTGATCTCCTATGGCTGTATACATATACACTGTCGGTTTAGTCTTCTCAAGATGATCATATACATGTGCTGCAGCTATAGTGACCTCAGAAGGCCATATACATGTAGAGGATTTACAGCAACAACATAAGACTTTATGCAGCTGGTGTAACTAATGATATCATATATGTCAATCATGCTGACCTCAGGGTACTATAGACTTAAGATATAGCTAAATTAACCTCACATGACTATATACTATAGATACAGTGACTGCGGATGATTATATACATATATACCAGAGATACAATGACCTCAAATAAGTATATACAGATATGCTGGAAATACAGTGACCTCAGATGAGTATATACATATATACTGGGGATACAGTGACCTCAGATGAGTACATACATATATACTGGGGATACAGTGACCTCAGATGAGTATATACATATATACTGGGGATACAGTGACCTCAGATGAGTATATACATATATACTGGGGATACAGTGACCTCAGATGAGTATATACATATATACTGGGGATACAGTGACCTCAGATGAGTATATACATATATACTGGGGATACAGTGACCTCAGATGAGTATATACATATATACTGGGGATACAGTGACCTCAGATGAGTATATACATATATACTGGGGATACAGTGACCTCAGATGAGTACATACATATATACTGGGGATACAGTGACCTCAGATGAGTACATACATATATACTGGGGATACAGTGACCTCAGATGAGTACATACATATATACTGGGGATACAGTGACCTCAGATGAGTACATACATATATACTGGGGATACAGTGACCTCAGATAAGTATATACATATATACTGGAGATACAGTGACCTCAGATAACTATATACATATATACTGGAGATACAGTGACCTCAGATGAGTACATACATATATACTGGGGATACAGTGACCTCAGATAACTATATACATATATACTGGAGATACAGTGACCTCAGATGAGTACATACATATATACTGGAGATACAGTGACCTCAGATAACTATATACATATATACTGGAGATACAGTGACCTCAGATGAGTACATACATATATACTGGGGATACAGTGACCTCAGATGAGTACATACATATATACTGGGGATACAGTGACCTCAGATAACTATATACATATATACTGGAGATACAGTGACCTCAGATAAGTATATACATATATACTGGAGATACAGTGACCTCAGATAACTATATACATATATACTGGAGATACAGTGACCTCAGATGAGTACATACATATATACTGGGGATACAGTGACCTCAGATGAGTACATACATATATACTGGAGATACAGTGACCTCAGATAACTATATACATATATACTGGAGATACAGTGACCTCAGATGAGTACATACATATATACTGGAGATACAGTGACCTCAGATGAGTACATACATATATACTGGGGATACAGTGACCTCAGATGAGTACATACATATATACTGGAGATACAGTGACCTCAGATGAGTACATACATATATACTGGGGATACAGTGACCTCAGATAACTATATACATATATACTGGAGATACAGTGACCTCGCATGACTATATATATATACACTGGGGATACAGTGAAATCATATGACTATATGCATATATACTAGACTTAAAATGATTTCAGAAGACTACATACAGTATACATATTTGCTTGAGCGGCAGTGAGCTCTTATGACACACGCTGGGGGTACTATAGGAGGCTTAGGTGACTATAGCCATGGTGACATCAGACTATATACAGGATGTGCATAACATAGCCTTCATGAATATACAGGTGTGTGTGTGTGTGTATATACATATATATATACATATGTATATATTTCCTATTTGGGTTGATGCAGTATTACTATGGGTTTACTGTTTGATCACATTAGTGCACACAACTTTAGCGCTAAAGTTTGAGAAAAGTTATTAACGGGGAATATTGGTTGCACACGCCTGGTTGTTACTCTCTGTTATCAGCCAGGTAAAAAAAAATGTTTTACTCTTAGAAAAAAAAGCTCCAAACTAGTTGTTTAGGGGCAGAAGATGTTGTGAGCATGAGGCTGCTGTGTGCAGGGAGCTCCGGCGCTGCCTCGCAGGGTGTGAAGTGCTCCTATTGTGCGCATTTACAGGGCTGAGGCTGCAATGATCCCCCACAAATTTGCATTTAAATAGCGACATCAAGCGATTCGCGTGGCGCACACCAGTGGCCTCCCAGATGTCAGGCTGCAGTCACTCACATGTCCATTGGCCAGCTGTCCATACCAGAGCATGCAGTGACCTTAAAGAGACAGTATCCCCATTCTTAGTCTACCTCCCACTAATAGGATAAGAAGTTTCACTCTGGATCTTTCATTAATCGTCTATTATGTTATTAGAGGGAGGAAAGCTGTATTTTCTTGTCTAAAACCCCGGGAGAAATTATCTGAATTGCAGACAAGAAGCTCCCCCCACCGGTGATGAAAAGGTTAATAGAGTGTATAATGCAAAAATACTTGGGGGTCACCAGAGTTTTATCCTTGGCATTATTATATTGTTCCTGCTTCTGCGTGTAATATATATGTAATGCTGCAGGTATATAGTATATTCATTACCCACCAGGGGACATGTCATTAATGATTGAAAATACGGGCAAATAGGAATCATCTGCAGAAAACTGGGAAAAGAATTCCACATTTAAAAAAAAAATAATAAATCTGTCTGGAAAGTTCTATTCCCCGGTAAATGTATATTGTCGCCTAATATGAATAGATGAGCGACAATTTGAAAATTTAAAAATTCGCTCCACCTTCCAGTCTCCTGCGGTATTCGCTGCGAATTAGCTGGATTGTCTGCGAGTTTTAGTGTTTGACCACTTGGTCAGGAGGCCTGGGATCGGCTCCTACACTGTGCAAGGATGTATTAGATCTGTCCCCATCTGCTCCATTGTGTGGCTGCTCCACATTAGGGAATAATTCACAAGGTGCAATGCGCCAAGACCTGTGCGCAAAACCGCAATGGCCCTTTTTAACCCGTAACGTGCTATCTAAATGTATATATATATATATATATATATATATATATATATATATATATATATATATATATATATATATATATATATGTGTGCATGTGTGTGTATACATATATATATATATTCATGTATATAGTAAAGTCCATATATTTGTTCGATTTCTTGCACAGTTGCTACACATGTTACTGTTATAAATACACATGCAACAACTGTACAAAACACACATTTATTCACTGTATACATAGTTACGATCTGGATGGACTTTAAAATGTACATGGAAAATTTAATTTCTGAGTCAAGGGTTAATCCTGGATCCGCTATATAACTTCACCTTATAACTTCTGGATCTGGTGATGCAGTTCTTCTTCTTCTTCTTCTTCTTCTTCTTATTATTATTATTATTATCACCATCATCATTATTTTAGTATTATAAGGATGCAGTAATTGTAAGGAGAGGAACAGGTAGCTATTTTTTTTCTAAAACTGGGGACATAATTAGGGAGAGTAAGTCCCTTTTATTGATAAATCTGTCCCTTTCCAATGGTTTTATATGCATTTTTAATATGCTGCAAAGTGCAGAAGCATAGCATGGGTATGGGTGAAAAACTGGAAAAAAATAGATAAATCGAAAGATGGATAATTATAGATATATAATCATATAATAATGATGCTAGATAGATAGATAGATAGATAGATAGATAGATAGGTATTTCTAGTATTATTCAGCGTAATGTGAAGAATTAAATACATTAATGGACTCGATTTTGGCAGGACAACAAGACTCCTCTGTACAACAATATCTGGAAGAGGGAAGAAAATAAGGTGAAAGTGTGATAAACAGCGCCCCCTCGGGTTAAACAAGGTCATTACAACTGAAGATTCAGCCAAGAGACCCCGGGATAAAATCACTATATATAACCCTTTCCAGGAAAAAAAATCTGTGTTTATTCTTTCATCTGTTCAGACATTTGCTCCTGTTCAATTATGGCAGCTTTTTCTTTCCTTCTGCATACATCTAATTGGTTGTCATTAGGATTATAGAATGCAAAGTTCTTTTAGTGCAATTGATACATTATTTTATTGCTGGAGGTACTAGCGAGTTACTTGTATACATTGAGCCTTTGGTTATTGATACAATTATGTGTTTTATCCCATTGATAATACTAGATGAGAAAGTGACATAAACGGGAACGCATCCCATGAATTAAAAAAATTGTTGTGATGTAAGGATTGCCATGGAAAAATGACACAAAACACTTACAAAATAATATCACGGGTCATAATAAAAAGAAGTGGAAGTATAGCAGTGAAAAAAGGAATAACGTTTCTATGGATGCTTCCATTATTTAACAGTTTTACTTGATCCTTATGGAAGTTTATCCTGTAGCCCTCGATCTAGAAGGACAGATGTGAGATGTGAGAACCCTTCTAGTTGTGGTTTGGACATCTGTATCCATTTACTTGGCCTTTTTTTGTGGTTTCTACACCCCGCAGTGTTATAATGCTTAACCCTTTTAGCGCCCTAGAGCAGATTTGCGCGCAATGCGCAATTACGCACCGCGATCATTAAGGACCAATTCTCAGTACATTTCTCCATACAAGAACTCATTACAGTGTGACCAAAAAATACAAACACTCCCAACCTGTACAAATAAGAATCGATCAGATCATTTCAGATATTCTAATTGGCTTTAATTAAATGCACTTCGTTCTAATTAAGTCTGAATTTTTCGCCTGCTCTGGGAGCCTGGTGTCTGATTTGATATTGTCAGTCCAGATGTCCTAATAAAATTCAATCCTCAATTCAAGGCTTCAATATTCACTAAGAACGAAATGCAAATTAAATGTAAAATTTCAAGTATCACCCAAGGTCCAATCAAGAAAGGTGTCTGCAAACTTCTTACTTTTTTATGGCTTTTGGAGTTGGAAAATGCAGAATCTTTTTTTTTTTTTTTTTTTTGTTAGGGCAGGATCAGTATGAAAATTCCGGAATTTAACTCTTTATTTTATACTGCAGACAAAACTATTACATCAACCCAAATCTATAAAATGTCACAATCGCCCTCTACACCAATAATAAAAGAATGCAAAAAAAAAGGAATTTGGTTTAGCTGATTCTTAGATCAGAGTCAGGATCATTGGAAGGAATCCGGTCATCTCGCAATCCTGCGTCCTATTCAGGAAACTTCCTGCGTCTTATCAAGGAAATAAACAGTTGGGATGATTTGAGGTCTGACAGCAGAGCCCGATAACAGGCGGTGGCTGCTACATGCTCCTGATAGGAGGCATTGCTATCTGCACCACTGACTTTATAGGTTCAGGCTGTAGGAAGCCTCTGTCCCTTCAATAATTCAAACCTTAAAAGCATCACTGTGGGTTAACATCGCTCAATCTCTTTAAGCAAATATAAAAGTATAAAAAGGTGTTTTGGGGCAGATGGCTAAATAGGACAGACAGATATATACATAAGCATCTAGGTATAAATACATGCATATAGAAAAAAGATATAAAGAGAGAAAAGTGGAATGGTTGATATGATGGTTGGATGTAAGATAGAAAGATAGATAGATAGATAGATAGATAGATAGATAGATAGATAGATAGATAGATAGATAGTTAGATTGATTGATTGATTGATAGATGTAGTAGTGGTATGCATAAGAAGTATATAGATTGAGATACAGACAGATACAGTTACAAGGGTGGACAAATAGAAAAAAAGAAAAGAAAAGAAATACATGGTATGAATATTGTATGTATAGAAAGAAAGAAATAAGAAAGAAAGAGAATGAAAAAATTGAGCAGCATGAGAACAATAAGGGTGCAAAGCCTCCCTGGCAAGCACCAAACCATCCAGATAAAATTGTATCATGGGGCAGCACACAAGTAGTGTGAAAAAGTGATGTTTTATTGGCCCATTGGCCACAATGGGCCAATAAAACATCACTTTTTGATATAATTTGGTGTGCTGCAGCTAGTTACTATTATAGATAGATAGATAGATAGATAGATAGATAGATAGATAGATAGATAGATAGATAGATAAATAGATAGATAGATAGATATGGGATAGATAGATAGATGATAGATAGATAGATAAATAGATAGATAGATAGATAGATGATAGATAGATAGATAGAGAGATAGATAGATAGATAGATAGATAGATAGATGGAAAGTAGAGATAAATTGTTAGAATAGTGATACATAAATAGAGTTGATGGTTGATCAGAGAGAGAAGGAAGGGCTATAGCATGGATGGATAAGATAAATATATAGGTGATAAATAGAAAAAGATAGAAAAAAAGAAAGATATGGCACACAAAGATGGATAGATAAATAGATAGACAGATAGATGATAAATAGATAGATAAAGAAAGTGGAAAGTAGACTATGGATAGTTATATACACACAGATATAGATATATACAGTAGTTAGATAAAGAGAAAGAAAGAGATAAGAACTAGATATAGTATATCTAGATAGCAGACAGAATAAAACATAAATGACAGATGGATAGAGCAAAAAACATAGATATTAGATAGATAAATGATAGATACGAGATAGATAAATAGAAGGATAGATGATTGCATTTGTATTCCTCCCAGTACATTCAGCCTTTTACATGCCTGATATAAAGCTCAGCATTTGCTCTTGCTTTTACCTCTATAAAAGGCCACTCTAGTGATTTCCATTTTCTTTAGGGTATGAAAATGACTGGAGCTGTGGTGACTCTGCCCAGAGCATTGCTGGGGGCATATACAGATAAACACTGCAAAGACTCGGAATAAAGGCAAGAAGGAAGCTTCCAGCACAGACTATTAATAAGCAATTTGTCCCACTGAAATTTACATTGCAAAAGAGAGACATGTGGCCATAGTGCCTGTCTGTTCCCACTACTATAGCAGGTATACTGTGGATATTTCCAGAACCAGGGCCTGGGCATGGATACAGCATATAGGGCTGGATCTGTGGGACTTTGGGTGGTGATGATAACACCGGGTATTAAATACACAATATAGGATACACAGCCCCTGCTTACTTCCTAATGCCTCCACTTCAACCTTCTCCTTATAATTAACTAAGTTTTTACATTAGTGAGATATATATTTATTGTAGCAGTCAGTAAGAATATTTTGTTTTCCCCTTTTCTAAACAACAAGTGTTAAGTGCTGATCTCAAATTTCCTTACCCTCCAGTATTTTCACACATTAGTAGATTTATTTTTATAATAGGGAGAGACCGCCATCTACTGGCCATATCAAGAATGACTCTTTTTTTTTAACGCCTTGCTTTTTGCATTTTTGATTCAATCCCAATCCCAATAATTATGTTATTGAAGATGACTTTTTGCATTTGTAAAGTGATTTAATATAGGGCCAATAATCATTTCTTAAAAGTGAAATGTCCGAATGATTTCTTTTAGCACTGGGGGTACAATAAGCTATAATGATATGTAGATATGGTTGATATCATTAGGATTTGATGTGTATACATGTAGTAGGACAATCCCTACAGATTTGCCTTATTTCTTGAATTTTTTTTTTATTAAAACATCAATCTAATGTAGAGCTGTGGGTTGAACTTGATTTCACCTACAGAACATAAAATTCTCCATAGCCATGAAATAAGCACCTTTCATAAATTCAAGGCATTCCTGACACATGGATCAATGTCTGATTCTTAATCCGGTAGGAAAAGCTTTAATTGCACTCCAGGTTCTAAGATCCGGGTAGAGATCCTAATCTTGGGATCTTGGGACTCATGAGAAGGATAACTACTCCCATTATCACACATCACTTCAGCTTCTTGACATATTTTACCAGTTAGTAATGAGACTGTGAGTATTTCAGCATCAAACATATTTAATATAACTTGTATGGCTGTAACTGTGGTATTTGTGGTTTGTGGCACTGCAAGTACCAAGCAGCCAAGCTAGGACTAATATCTAATTGTATGACAATTCATTCGGGTCATTTAGTGCTTAGTTACACGTCTTATGCCTTTGTACATTGCTGGTGACAGTGAGATGATGACTGATTCATATTTTATTTTCCTTGCAAATAGTTAATGTAATTGTGAAACGGTCAGCAATAGGCAGGTCCATAGATCGGTGTGGAGAAGTAGAAGATAGATAAATGGAAAACTCAGTACATAATACATTTCTAGGTATTTCTATAACCTATGCATTTAATATAGAATCTATGCATTTCTATAATAGAGAGCTAGGTAGATAATTCAATAGATAATACATACATAGGTAAAAAGATAGAAATTAGACAGATAAAAAAAGGTATATAAGCGGACAGATAAATAGATAGATAGATAAAACTATAGATAATCAGATAGATAAATCAGTAGATAGATGAGATGGATAAAAAATATACATAAAAATATAGACAGATAAAGAGATAATTCAATTGATAATACATAGATAGGTAGCTCGATAAAAATTAGACAGATAGATAATATATAGTTAAGTAGAAGAAAGAAATTAGAAAAATAGATACAAACATAGATAAAAACATATATAGATAGATAAATTGTTAGATGATATAGATGAATAAATAGATAGATGGATAGATAGATGAATAAATGGATATATAGATAGTTATGAGAGAGAAAGAAATAATGAAAGAAAGAGAAAGATATTAGATGAAAGATAAATAGGTAGAGAGAGATAGATAGATATATACAGTACAGACCAAAAGTTTGGACACACCTCATTTAAAGATTTTTCTGTATTTTCATGGCTATGAAAATTGTACATTCACACTGAAGGCATCAAAACTATGAATTAACACATGTGGAATTATATACTTAACAAAAAAGTGTGAAACAACTGAAAATATGTCTTATATTCTAGGTTCTTCAAAGTAGCCACCTTTTGCTTTGATGACTGCTTTGCACACTCTTGGCATTCTCTTGATGAGCTTCAAGAGGTAGTCACCGGAAATGGTCTTCCAACAATCTTGAAGGAGTTCCCAGAGATGCTTAGCACTTGTTGGCCCTTTTGCCTTCACTCTGAGGTCCAGCTCACCCCAAACCATCTCGATTGGGTTCAGGTCTGGTGACTGGTGGAGGTCAGGTCATCTGGCGTAGCACCCCATCACTCTCCTTCTTGGTCAAATAGTCCTTACACAGCCTGGAGGTGTGTTTGGGGTCATTGTCCTGTTGAAAAATAAATGATGGTCCAACTAAACGCAAACCGGATGGAATAGCATGCCGCTGCAAGATGCTGTGGTAGCCATGCTGGTTCAGTTTGCCTTCAATTTTGAATAAATCCCCAACAGTGTCACCAGCAAAGCACCCCCACACCATCACACCTCCTCCTCCATGCTTCACGGTGGGAACCAGGCATGTAGAGTCCATCCGTTCACCTTTTCTGCGTCGCACAAAGACACGGTGGCTGGAACCAAAGATCTCAAATTTGGACTCATCAGACCAAAGCACAGATTTCCACTGGTCTAATGTCCATTCCTTGTGTTCTTTAGCCCAAACAAGTCTCTTCTGCTTGTTGCCTGTCCTTAGCAGTGGTTTCCTAGCAGCTATTTTACCATGAAGGCCTGCTGCACAAAGTCTCCTCTTAACAGTTGTTGTAGAGATGTGTCTGCTGCTAGAACTCTGTGTGGCATTGACCTGGTCTCTAATCTGAGCTGCTGTTAACCTGCGATTTCTGAGGCTGTTGACTCAGATAAACTTATCCTCAGAAGCAGAGGTGACTCTTGGTCTTCCTTTCCTGGGGCGGTCCTCATGTGAGCCAGTTTCTTTGTAGCGCTTGATGGTTTTTGCAACTGCACTTGGGGACACTTTCAAAGTTTGCCCAATTTTTCGGACTGACTGACCTTCATTTCTTAAAGTAATGATGGCCACTCGTTTTTCTTTACTTAGCTGCTTTTTTCTTGCCATAATACAAATTCTAACAGTCTATTCAGTAGGACTATCAGCTGTGTATCCACCAGACTTCTGCACAACACAACTGATGGTTCCAACCCCATTTATAAGGCAAGAAATCCCACTTATTAAACCTGACAGGGCACACCTGTGAAGTGAAAACCATTTCCGGTGACTACCTCTTGAAGCTCATCAAGAGAATGCCAAGAGTGTGCAAAGCAGTCATCAAAGCAAAAGGTGGCTACTTTGAAGAACCTAGAATATAAGACATATTTTCATTTGTTTCACACTTTTTTGTTAAGTATATAATTCCACATGTGTTAATTCATAGTTTTGATGCCTTCAGTGTGAATGTACAATTTTCATAGTCATGAAAATACAGAAAAATCTTTAAATGAGAAGGTGTGTCCAAATTTTTGGTCTGTACTGTAGATAGATAGATGGATGAATAAATGGATAGATAGATAGAATAGATAGATAGATATGGAGATAGAGAGATGAATAAATGGATAGATATGAGGGAGAAAGAATGAATGAAAGAAAGAAAGAAAAAGATATTAGATGGACGATAAATAGGTAGAGAGATAGATAATTTTAGATAGACAGATAAATAGATATGAGATAGATAGATAGATAGATAGAGGGATACATATATAGATAGATAGACAAAGGGATAGATAGAGGTATAAATAGATAGATGAGATGATGGATGAACTAGGATAATGTTGCAGTTCCTATCTGACAGTTCCTGAGCTCTAGAATAATAAGTGAGAGCAGAGAACTGTTTTTCTGCTCATAGGCCTCAAGCATATCCCGTATTATTTCATATCTTTATATACCTCCATCGTCTTATGCAGCATGGAGATCATTAGGTCACATCTAGGGATGAACGGACCAGCGGAAATTCAGGTTCTGGTACCCAACCCAAACTTTAGTTCACAGTTCGGTTCGGGTACCAGAACTGTTCCCGAACTTGAAACTGAACCTGTACTCCATTGAAAACAATTGGGACCCGAACTTTGGATCTGGAAAAAAAATTCTCTCTCGCTCTGCAACGGACTTCCGAGAGATGTCCGTGTTCAGTATTTAGCGCCAGACACTAACTGTCCAGTAAGAAACCAAACTTTTAAGTTCGGGTTCACTCATCTCTAGTCACATCAACTTATTATCTCACACTTCCTATCTTTTGTATCTGATATAAGTCTGAGCTATGACATCAGCAGAGATGGATGATGTCAGTAAAGCCACAATGTGTATTCTAGGAGGCTTCCTCTTTGTATTAACCCCTCGTATTCCTGACTGATTATGGTTTGGCACCGGCAATGCAGCAATGGTCGTTTATGGAAGACGTCACAATTATAAGACTTAATTGCTTTCACTAATAATGAAAACATTTCTTAGGTTTTGCAGAGTAGAAAGCAGTGAGGACATCATTTAGACGCCATGGGCTGACAGGGAGCATTGCTGTAACCCAGTACCCACCATGGGGAAAGGATCAGGTTCAGGTCCTCTTGTTTTGGTTCGTGTTAGACCTTCCCAGGCATAAGACATAATTAATGCTGGCAGCAAATGGAAGAAAAGAAGTGAAGGAGGAAACAGGCGTTCTTACACTGAGGCATGAGCCAGAACCAAGAGCTATGGGGAATACTTGCAAAAGCTGAATGTAAATATTAACCATCATTACATGGTGCTTGAGTTCAAATGTGACCACAATGTTTTGACCTCTCAGGGTAAGGATCAGAATGGGGTGTGAAGGGGTTAATGAACCCGCTGCTGACACCGGAGAAGCAAAAATGTGAAGAATCAGTGTCTCTTCTGGCAGAAATGTTATTTCCATATTTTTCCCGATATAACTGATAATTATGGAAACATTCCAGAGGGATAAATTCAGAAGCCACCATTAAATAAATGTATTTTTCCAGTTCTAGTCAGTAAAAATGGTGCCAAGTTCAGAAAACTGCTGCATGGATTCTGCTGTTTTACACAAGGGGGTCTATGAGATTTGGTCCTGTGCACTAGTGATAATATCAAGGAATTAAAATGCGGGAAGACGTTTTGACAACAAGTGCAATTACTCCAACATTGTTCTCACAAGTTACCCATAAGTTTTGCCCTCTTAAGGAATCACTAGGGCTTATGGTTACTTTCACCATCCCATTGTGCCATGTTCATTCTGTAATGCACTATGTAACAGTGATGTCACAGTACAGGCGTAATAAACACAGTGATGTCAAAGTACAGAGATAATACACACAGTGATGAACAGTACAGAGATAATAAACACAGTGATGTCACAGTACAGGGATAATAAACACAGTGATGTTACAGTACAGAGATAATAAATACAGTGATGTCACAGTACAGGGATAATAAGCACAGTGATGTCATAGTATAGGGATAATAAACACAATGATGTCACAGTACAGGGATAATAAACACAATGATGTCACAGTACAGAGATAATAAACACAATGATATCACAATACAGGGATAATACACACACTGATGTCGCAGTACAGGGATAATAAACACAATGATGTCACAGTACAGGGATAATAAACACAGTGATGTCACAGTACAGGGATAATAAACACAGTGATGTCACAGTACAGGGATAATGCACACAGTGATGTCACAGTACAAAGATGATAAACACAGTGATGTCACAGTACAGGGATAATAAACACAATGATGTCACAGTATAGGGATAATAAACACAATGATGTCACAGTACAGGGATAATACACACAGTGATGTCACAGTACAGGGATAATATGCACAGTAATGTCACAGTACAGAGATAATATGCACAGTGATGTCACAGTACAGAAATAATACACACAGTGATGTCACAGTACAGAGATAATACACACAGTGATGTCACAGTACAGGGATAATACACACAGTGATGTCACAGTACAGGGATAATACACACAGCGATGTCACAGTACAGGATAATACACACAGTGATGTCACAGTACAGAGATAATACACACAGTGATGTCACAGTATAGGGATAATAAACACAATGATGTCACAGTACAGAGATAATAATCACAGTGATGTCACAGTACAGGGATAATAAACACAGTGATGTCACAGTACAGGGATAATACACACAGTGATGTCACAGTACAGAGATAATAAACACAGTGATGTCACAGTACAGGGATAATACACACAGTGTTGTCACAGTACAGAGATAATAAACACAGTGATGTCACAGTACAGGGATAATAAACGCAGTGATGTCACAGTACAGGGATAATACACACAGTGATGTCACAGTACAGGGATAATACACACAGTGTTGTCACAGTATAGAGATAATAAACACAGTGATGTCATAGTACAGGGATAATAAACACAGTGATGTCACAGTACAGGGATAATACACACAGTGATGTCACAGTACAGGGATAATACACACAGTGATGTCACAGTGCAGAGATAATAAACACAGTGATGTCACAGTACAGGGATAATAAACACAGTGATGTCACAGTACAGGGATAATAAACACAGTGATGTCACAGTACAGGGATAATAAACACAGTGATGTCACAGTACAGGGATAATAAACACAGTGATGTCACAGTACAGGGATAATACACACAGTGATGTCACAGTACAGGGATAATACACACAGTGTTGTCACAGTATAGAGATAATAAACACAGTGATGTCACAGTACAGGGATAATAAACACAGTGATGTCACAGTACAGGGATAATACACACAGTGATGTCACAGTACAGGGATAATACACACAGTGATGTCACAGTGCAGAGATAATAAACACAGTGATGTCACAGTACAGGGATAATAAACACAGTGATGTCACAGTACAGGGATAATGCACACAGTGATGTCACAGTACAGGGATAATAAATACAGTGACGTCACAGTACAGGGATAATACACACAGTGATGTCACAATACAGGGATAATGCACACAGTGATGTCACAGTACAGGGATAATATGCACAGTGATGTCACAGTACAGAGATAATACACACAGTGATGTCATAGTACAGAGATAATACACACAGTGATGTCACAGTACAGGGATAATACACACAGTGATGTCACAGTACAGGGATAAAACATACAGTGATGTCACAGTACAGGGATAATACACACAGCGATGTCACAGTACAGGATAATACACACAGAGATGTCACAGTACAGAGATAATACACACAGTGAGGTCACAGTACAGAGATAATAAACACAGTGATGTCACAGTACAGGGATAATAAACGCAGTGATGTCACAGTACAGGGATAATACACACAGTGATGTCACAGTACAGGGATAATGCACATAGTGTTGTCACAGTACAGAGATAATAAACACAGTGATGTCACAGTACAGGGATAATACACACAGTGATGTCACTGTACAGAGATAATACACACAGTGATGTCACAGTACAGGGATAATAAACACAATGATGTCACAGTACAGAGATAATAATCACAGTGATGTCACAGTACAGGGATAATAAATACAGTGATGTCACAGTACAGGGATAATACACACAGTGATGTCACAGTACAGAGATAATAAACACAGTGATGTCACAGTACAGAGATAATACACACAGTGTTGTCACAGTACAGAGATAATAAACACAGTGATGTCACAGTACAGGGATAATAAACGCAGTGATGTCACAGTACAGGGATAATACACGCAGTGATGTCACAGTACAGGAATAATACACACAGTGATGTCACAGTACAGAGATAATAGACACAGTGTTGTCACAGTACAGAGATAATAAACACAGTGATGTCACAGTACAGAGATAATAAACACAGTGATGTCACAGTACAGGGATAATAAACACAGTGATGTCACAGTACAGAGATAATACACACAGTGTTGTCACAGTACAGAGATAATAAACACAGTGATGTCACAGTACAGGGATAATAAACGCAGTGATGTCACAGTACAGGGATAATACACGCAGTGATGTCACAGTACAGGAATAATAAACACAGTGATGTCACAGTACAGGGATAATAAACAGTGATGTCACAGTACAGGGATAATACACACAGTGATGTCACAGTACAGGGATAATACACATAGTGTTGTCACAGTACAGAGATAATAAACACAGTGATGTCACAGTACATGGATAATACACACAGTGATGTCACAGTACAGAGATAATAAACACAGTGATGTCACAATACAGGGATAATAAACACAATGATGTCACAGTACAGGGATAATACACACAGTGACGTCACAGTACAGGGATAATACACACAGTGTTGTCACAATACAGAGATAATAAACACAGTGATGTCACAGTACAGGGATAATACACACAGTGATGTCACAGTACAAAGATAATACACACAGTGATGTCACAGTACAGGGATAATAAACACAGTAATGTCATAGTACAGGGATAATAAACACAATGATGTCACAGTACAAGGATAATACACACAGTGATGTCACAGTACAGGGATAATAAACACAATGATGTCACAGTACATGGATAATACACACAGTGATGTCACAGTACAGGGATAATACACACAGTGATGTCACAGTACAGAGATAATACACACAGTGATGTCACAGTACAGAGATAATACACACAGTGATGTCACAGTACAAGGATAATACATACAGCGATGTCACAGTACAGAGAAAATACACACAGTGATGTCACAGTACAGGGATAATAAACACAGTGATGTCACAGTACAGGGATATTGCACCCAGTGATATCACATAATAGGGAAAGGACAAACAGTGATCTTGTAGTTCTGCATCTTACTTGTGTGTGAAATCTACACCTTTAGTTGGAAACCCCGATAGCAGCCACCATGCTTGTTACACAGGTAGCTACGCCCATAGCATTGACATGAACTCCTATAAAAAGGGCGACATGCTTGGGAACCGCATGGACAGCATCAGTATCACCATTTATGACTGGCTTTGGTGGCTGAAGAGGCTTCATTTTGTTATAGATTGTCCTTTTTGTCATTTATTGTTTTTCTTTGTTTGCAGATGTTTTTGAATGTTGCCATTTTTGTCTTAGTTTGATGCTACCATTATTACAGTGTTTGTGCCTTGATACTTCCTTTGCTATTTTTTACATGATCAACATTTGTTAATATCCATTTAAATACAGATCCATCACACTTATGTTCATGTGGCGGAAGCCATCACTGTAGTGTGGACAGAGCCTTGTTAGCAGCTGCTCCAAAATCCTATTTTAAAAGTTGTTCTTCTTTTGGACTAATTTTTTAATTTTGTTATGGCGGGAGAGTGTAACATTAATTACAGATGTTACAACAAACATAAAAGTTACAATTTTACCAGTACAAGGATAAGTTAAAGAAGCACTCCTCCTCCTCCCATCAAAGTTTTTATCCTATTAATAAATTGCAGTCATCACATTACATAGCACTGTGTACTTACAATTACTCATTTTGCCTTTCTACCCAGTTAATTCTTCTCTTTTCTCTGCTCTATGTAGAAACAGGAAGTCTCTTTTCCTTGCATGAGTCACCCCCCTCTTCAACTCCTGAGGCAGCTGCTCTCTCCTGCCCCCCTCCCTCTGGGACTTTTGCAGTGACTGGTGACTCATACAGGGAAAATTGACCCCCTACATAGAGATTAAAAGGATTTAGCTAGTCAGTTTTTAATCACGTGATGTCATAGACCTAATGGAAAAGAGAAGAATTAACTGGGTAGAAAGGGAAAATTAGCAATTTTAAGTACACAGTGCTATATAATATGACTGCAATATATAAAGAGGATACAAATTTTGATGGGAGGAGGGGTGCTTCTTTAAAACTAAGTGGGTGCAGTACTAATTTTTACCAGAAGGGGAAAAGTAAACAGGCAACTCCATCAAGTTATTTGTTATTTATATGTGATTTTGGGAGAGCTGAGTATTGACTTTCCCAGCTAACACATGGTTTGTAGCACAGATTTTTCAGAATCTTGATTAAAAAGTCTGTTGAATCATGTACAATATGGTCATAAAAGGGGGTACCACTGCAGAAGTAGGAATATTTGCCTTTCTGGAATCTGGGTAAGCTGGGTGATAATGCATATGGCTGCTGTACTATTAAATATTGCTTACCATCAAGCAGAGCCATAAATACAGTATATAACTTGAGATATGTTTATAGAAGAGGACGTCTACTGCAGGTATCTCTACAAATAATAGGATTTGTGTTACACCCCTGTCCCAGATCCTTGCCTTGCCTCCCTCTCCCCGGTCCGCAGGACTCTGCTGTGCTTCATGTCAGGCTTTGCAGATGGCCCGATCTGGATCCCATATGAGCATCAGCCCGGGCCTATATAAGGCTCACTGAGACACCTCCTTGTATCTTGGTATTGCACTAAGACTTCTGTGTTGTTGGACCTTGGCTTGGTACTCAGGTTGTCCTGCACTCCATTTGCCTGCCTGCAATTTCCTGACATGCTCATGCCTGTGATTTCTTGCACTCCACCTGCCTGCCTGCGATTTCTTGCACTCCACCTGCCTGCCTGCGGTTTCCTGCTCTTCACCTGCCTGCCTGTGATTTCCTGATCTTTTTCTGCACTCTGCTTGCCTACCTACGATTTCTTGATGTCTTCCGCCTGCCTGCGGTCTCTTGCACTACACCTACACGGTTTTCTGCTCTTTACCTGCCTACCTGTGGTTTCCTGATCTTCACTTGCCTGCCTGCAGTTTCCTGCATTCTGCTTGCCTTCGATTTCTTGATGTCCTCCGTCTTGCCTGTGGTCTCCTGCACTACCCCTACCTGCCTCCGGTCTCCTGTCCCTGGGCTGTCCATGTCCAGTGTGCCCTTCCTATCTGCTGCACTAATGCCCGTGGTCTTCGTGCCCACCCAAACCCTGGACTTGAAGGATTTACTTCACCGGGTGAGTCTAACAATTTGTTTCCAATTCTACAAGCATCCACTTGAATTTCGCCATTGCTACACTCAGTGTCGGACTGGGGAGTCAAGGGTCCACCAGTAACCAACTCCAGGGCCCCACTTTTCCGCTACATGCAAATGTGACATTATCCTCAATCACAAATTGATATAAACATGAACTGGGTAGATTGTTAGATGAATAAGATGCTGCCTTTGTCTGTACATAATGATTCAAGTACATTGTGCCAACTGCTGCTCATATAAGAGAGTGATGGCCCACTCCTGCACAGGAGCCCACCGGAGGATTCTCCTATTCTCAAGAGGGCCAGTCCGAGCCTACACTGATGAGAAAAAGGAGATTAGGTGAATAAATATTTCATACAATTGGCAGAGTTTTCTATAGGGAATATATTTTCTTTTATATAAATATCAATGTCATCTACAGTTTAGTCCCAAGAAGGAATATCCCAAAAAATCACAATTTTCCACTAATATCAGACTGGAAAGCAGATCCAATAATTGTTCCGAATAATGGATCTGACGTCCAATGGCTAGACATGATCATTTCAGCATCATAGAATGATCGTAATTACTGTTAATGGTATTTTCCAATTGGTAACATTTATTACCCATTCAGAGTTGGATCAGTGCAAGCCCAACTACTGGGACCTCCATCAAACACAAGACTGTAGGACCCCAAGACCTTGTCCCGCCTCACCGGTTGTCCACAAAGTAAACGTTGTACTGTAGAAAAGCTAGCTATGTGAGGGGGTCATACTGTACATAAGGAGGCTATGTGAGGGCTCATACTGTATATAGGGAGGCTATGTGGGGGCTTATACTTTATATAGGAAGCTATGTGGGGGGTACATACTGTATATATAAGGGCTTTGTGGGGGCTCATACTGTACATAGGAGACTGTGTGAGAGCTCATACTGTATATAGGCGGCTATGTAGGGGCTCATACTGAATATAGGGGGTTATGTGGGGGCTCATACTGTACATAGGAGACTGTGTGAGAGATCATACTGTATATAGGGGGCTATGTAGGGGCTCATACTCAATATAGGGGGCTATGTGGGGGCTCATACTGTATAAAGGAGGTGCTGTAAGGGCTCATACTGTAAATAGGAGGCTATGTGTGGGCTCATACTGTATATATTGGACTGTGGGGGGGTTCATACTCTATATAGGGGACTGTGGGGGCTCATACTGTATATAGGGCGCTGTGTGTTTGCTCATCCAATATATAGGGAGACTGTGTGGTGCTAATACCATATATAGGTTGTGCTGTGTGGGTGATCACACTGTATATGGAGGGCTGTGTGTGGGCTCAGACTGTATATAGGGGGACTGTGTGGGGGATCATATTGTATATGAGGACTGTGTGGGGGCTCATACTGTATGTAGGGGGCTGTGTGTGGGTTCATATGGTATATGGGGGTGTTAGCATACTTAATTCTGCTCAATATAAAATTATACAATTCATATAAAATAATTATAATTAATATGTTAATATTAATAATATTGATCTAAATTAATTTCAGTCTATTGGTTTGACACTCCACAACAGTCACAGCCTCTCGTGTTGCCCCTCAGGAAAATTAAATGCCCACCCCTGGTGTAAAGAAACTGCTTGTCCAGCACCATTGTATTCAAATCTCTGTATGCTCCTGGGAGCTCTAAAGGAGTCTCCTGTCCTAGATATTGCGTGGAGCCCAGTGGGCTCTAGCTATTTGTGGATGGCCCAATGGCTGGGTTCCTAATATCGTAACATTTTCACTTTTACACTGGATAGGTGATACATTTTATATGCTGGAATACCCCTTTAAGGAAGACTTTTCACGTCTCCTAATATATCTGTTTTAGTAAATACTTGCAATCTCAATGATATAATCATTTTGGAACATTTTTTCTCATTACTCTATGTTGTGGAATTCCTCTGTTACTCCTTCTGGAACTTCATGAATAAAATAAACAAATGTGTGTAACCACTTGGGGGTGTGTCCCTGTACACTGAGCACTGATTGGACAGTGCTGACTGTGTGACACTGACTGTGTAGGGCCACGCCCCTTAGAGAAGGGGATAGAATCAAACTTTATTCCTAAATTTCTAGGAGGAATAAAAGAGTAAAGGCACAATGTAGAGTTCTAAGAAAAGATGCTCCAGCAATTGTATTATATGGAGAATGCAAGTATCTACTAAAACAGACATGTCCGGAGCGATGAAGGCTCCCCTTTAATAATTGGTATTAGTATTTAGTTACCATTTAGTTCAAATAAAAAATGATATGTAAATCAATCTTATCGTATCCATACCATAATTACAAAGTGTAATATCCCTCTTTTCTACACCTGTATTTATGAGTTGAGCTTCTTATATGTTCTTCTTACCAACTATCGTCTCTGATTTCATACAAAAATGTAATATCATCTATTCCTCACCTCTTCTGCTGAAGGTTAAATATTTTAGTGAAAGTGTCAGGAAAAATATATGGACATAAAGTATTACTGTGATCCACTTCTAAAAGTAGCTGTCTTCATGCCACAATCCTGAAATCCCTCGATGGCGAACCTTTTCGGAAAGGAACCAGGGAGGTTAGAGGTCATGTATCAGGTGACCAAAAGTTCAAGTTAAAATGCACCAAGAGTACTCACCAGGGACGTCGGCTACCAGAACTACCAAGACGTCACCAGCAGTCTCACTCTGTCAGCTAGAAAGGGAGAAATAAAGAAAATATTGTTTTCTACTCCATTTCCTACAGAGAGTAAACCACTCGGTATAAATATTCATCAGGTTTATCATGGGTTTACAGCAGATGTGTACAAAAAAAAAATTAATTTCGCCTCCCAAAAATTATACATACAATATACATACAGTATATATGAATATAAAAAATAAAATATGGAGCATGGGAACATTATCAAGTATGAAGACAGCCCACCTCTCAGCCATATGCATCCAGTATTCAGGTCAATGCATAGTATGACCCCAGTTGAGAGTTTTCCTTTCCATGGCGACATCTTTGCCCTCTACTCCAATCAATAGTTTATTGTTTTCCTTTGGAGCAAAAAATTACGACTTTAATTTGCAACAATCAGAAAACTTGGACCACACTGGAATTTTTTGCAACTTTGTAAAGTCGCCCGCTATTTATTTTTCTCCCCAGTTTTAAAAAGTGATTTCAGTCACAATTGATACTACTGTTACCATTACTTAAGCAGGAAAGAATTTGGACACTTTTGAGTCAATTTTATTTTACTTAAATGCATTTATATTTTAAACTATATATCATTTCTGCAATGAGCTTTCATTAAAATTGATTCAGTTTCTACAGCCTCTATGTATCACAGTTCATAGCAGACTGCAGAGAGTTTCCAGTGAGTCCTTAAGGCAGTGAGCTCATTCTGATGGCAGAGTCTGTAATCCGTATCCCCTACGTTCCCCACATAGTCTTCAGATGGAGACTGTAGGATGAAATGGAGGTCTATCCTCTTCAGTGAGGAGTCCTGTATTTGTCTTGGATGCAATGATTGCCAGAGATTGGTCTGAAGATCCCGTGGCCAACACCATACCATGAAGAGGGAACATCACACTAGTCCTACTCCCAGGATAATGGTGTGGGATGACATAATGTCTGGTAGCCGGACCCCTGTAGTCTTCATTCCAGGTGCACTAACAGCTCGGCGTTACTTTGGTTTATCCATGGAAACAATGGTACAACCATTTCTCCAAAGTGTCCTTAGAGCCGTTGTTCAAAATGACAATGCCAGATTGCAAGTTGCTTGTGCTACCGTGGGCAGCCTGTGTGGCCTAAATGTGCTACCTTGGCCACCATCATCTCCGGACTTGTCTCCCATCAAGTACAACTGGGACATCATCGGTCGGAAATTAAATTAGGAAGCTGCCAACAGTGGATCTAGATGATTTACCCAAGTACATTTAGCATGGCAGAACATTCCCCAGACAGTCATTAATAACCTCACCGATAGCAGCCAAGGTTGGAAGTTTGGGGTTTTCTTTGTGTGGTGCTTATACTCAATACTTAATAAATTAAGATGTTTTCAAAATATTGTTTTAATTTTTTTTCATAATTTACATATCATTATCATGTCTATCCATCCAGTGATTTCCATAATTCCACGACAAACCCTTTTGGTGTTGGAGTTTTAATGTTGAGAAGTCAGTGGCATACCGCCAATGGCGGCAGACCACGCGACTGCTATGGGGCCCGTGAGCTGGGGGGCCCATAGCAGTCCAGGAGCGGACATACCGCTGCTGTTGCAGCTGCGCCCTGGGGCCCGCCGGTTCAGCGTCTCCCTACTCGTGGCGGGCAGGGAGCGATCCCTGCAGCTCCGCTGCTGACAGGACAGAATGGCAGCGGAGCTGCAGAGATCTGTCCTCTGCTTCCTGCCCGCCGTTTCCTCCCTCACACAGGCACGCGCTGCTTGATGACGTCATCATTTTGCGCGGGCCTGTGCGAGGGAGGAAATTGCAAACAAGGATGCTGCGGCCTGCGGGGGAACGGGCAGAGAGGTAAGTGTTTCTTATTTTTATTTTTAGTGAAACGCTGGGGAGAGCAATAATGGGGCTGATGGGGCTGGAGAGAGCAATAATGGGGCTGATGGGGCTGGGGAGAGCAATGGTGGGGCTGGTGGGGCTGGGGAGAGCAATCGTGGGGCTAATGGGGCTGGGGAAAGCAATCGTGGGGCTGATGGGTCTGGGGAGAGCAATGGTGGGGCTGATGGGGCTGGGGAGAGCGCTGATGGGTCTGGGGAGAGCAATGGTGGGGCTGGGAAGAGCAGTGATGCTGCAGCTTGCGGGGGAATGGGCAGAGAGGTAAGTGTTTTTTTTTATTTTTACTGAAACACTGGGGAGAGCAATAATGGGGCTGATTGGGCTGGAGAGCGCAATAATGGGGCTGATGGGGCTGGGGAGAGCAATGGTAGGGCTGATGGGGCTGGGGAGAACAATCGTGGGGCTGGGGAGAGCAATGATGGGGCTGATGGAGCTGGGGGGCGCGCTGATGGGTCTGGGGAGAGCAATGGTGGGGCTGGGAAGAGCAGTGATGGGGCTGATGGGGTGGGGAGAGCAATGATGGGGATTAGTAGACCAATGACGGGGATGGGGAGAGCAATGACGGGTTGCTGGGAGAGAGCAATGATGGAGGTGCTGGGAGAGTAATGACAGGGGTTGCTGGGAGAGAACAATGATGGGTGTGCTCGGAGAGAGCAATAACGGGGGTGCAGGGAGAGAGCAATGACGGGGGTGCTGGGAGAGAGCAATGACGGGCGTGCTGGGAGAGAGCAATGACGGGGGTGCTGGGAGAGAGCAATGATGGGGGTGCTGGGACAGAGCAATGATGGGGGTGCTGGGACAGAGCAATGACGGGGGTGCTGGGAGGCAACAATGATGGGGTGCAGGGAGAGAGCAATGACGGGGGTGCAGGGAGAGAGCAATGACGGGGGTGCAGGGAGAGAGCAATGACAGGGGTTCTGGGAGAGAGGAATGACAGGGGTGCTGGGAGAGAGGAATGACAGGGGTCCTGGGAGAGCAATGACAGGGGTGCTGGGACAGAGCAATGTTGGGGGTGCTGGTAGAGAGTAATGATGGGAGGTGCTGGGACATAGCAATGACGGGGTGTTGGGAGAGAGCAATGATGGAGGTGCTGGGACAGAGCAATGATGGGGGTGCTTGTATATTTTCCGTGTGCACATAGCCTTACAGTTAATTGGGGAGAGTCACAGAGACTGAATAATTTATATTATTGGCAGGTGGAGATTATAGTTAATGGGGGGCACAGTGCTGCTTATCACTTTATATTTTGATTACTAAGTGGCTAATAGTATATTAATGGGGGGTTACAGATCTGTATTCAGGGGCGCAGTGCGGGGGAGACACATTTATGTATACAATATATGTGACCTTGTTATTAGGCTGGAGATCATCATGACAAGACGAATCGTGACTGGGAGATGTGGACATGAAGGTCTGACCAGATGGAGAAGAAGCAGCAGAAACCGACTCTGATCAGATGAGACGTCAGCGGTAAGTGCCTGGATGTAAATATTATTCTGTATCTGCACTGTGTGACTTGGAGTGATAATGTTATCTGTAAAATCCCTTAGGCTGCATTCTCACATTTGTGTGAAATGTCAGATTTTTTTATCGGATGGTCCACGGACTCGTACAGTTTTGTAGATCCATTCACACATCCATGAAAATCACGGATCTGAGAATGAGATCTGTGAGGGTCAGAGAATGTCCTGTTCTGATCCGATTTTGAGGATTAGAATAGGACATGCTCAATGCGTCTGTAAAACAGGGCAGCACACTGACACTGCACACAGATGCATGAATGTAGCCGCATTATGTATAGCACAGTCCCTTAATACATAGCGTACTCACTTATTATGTATAGCATACGCCCTTAGTATATAGTGTACTCGCTTATTATGTATAGCGCCGTCCTTAGTTATATAGTTTAATATTTTATTATGTATAACACCCTCCCTTATTACCTACCATCCTCTCTAGCTCTAGGGCTCACAATTGGGGGATCATACTGTGTTGGGGTCAGCAAACTTTGCCCTGGGAGTTGAGGTGGGGTACAGTAGGGTCATAATACTGTGCATGTGGAGGTATTCACCATGGGGGTATCATACTGTGTTTGGGGGACACTTTTGTTGGTATCACACTTTATGGGACAATGAAAGAGGGGCCTAGGACGTCAGCAGGAGGAAAATTACTATGTAAAGGCTGGAAGGTTGTGTGATCTGCTCTTCTGTGACCTTGACAATTATTTAAATTTTTTTTTTGGGGCAGGGGGCCCAATTTGAACTTCTGCTATGGGGCCCCATGAATCCTATGCACGCCCCTGTGAGAAGTGTATTATAAATTTTGACTCATTAGTCCAGAGCACCTGCTGCCATTTTTCTGGACCCTTGTTCTTATGTTTTTGTACATAGTTGAGTATCTTGGCCTTGTTTCTATGTCGACGCTATGCTTTTTTGAACGCAATTCATCCATGAAGACCACATTTGGCCAGACTTTTACGAACAGTAGATGGGTGTAGCTGGGTCCCACTGATTTCTGACAGTTCTGAGCTGATGGCACTGCTGGACGTCTTCTGATTTCAAAAGGCAGTAATCATAACGTTTCTTTCATTTCCTGCATTGTTTCCTTTACTGACAATCAAATCTACGGTCCTCAACATTGCCCATTTCTTGGTGTTTCTTCAAAAGAGCTTGAACAGCACATCTTGAAACCCCAGAAATCTTTGTCTGGGGATGACAATACTGATGAAGTGCAACTACCTTGTATCTTGTTGCTGTGCTCAGCCTTGCCTTTATAGTAAAGTTTGGCTGTTTCTTGTAAAGTTTTAAGCCTCCTATACAGCTGTATCTGTTTAAGTTAAATGGGATATCTGTGACTTTGCATAAAAAAGTGCATAAACTCTAACAGGCAAGTAGTTGCCACCTATCTGCCTTTTTTGCCCGGCGCCATTCTTTGCCGGTACAGACTGCTCTTGCCGGCGATTCGGCTGCCTCTGCTGACATCAGGTTGACAGAGTGGTGCCTTCTTTTGTGCCCTGCTCTGTCAATGAGGCGTGACTGCTGACATCATTTGATTGACAGCTGGATCCCTGTTGCCTAACTGGAGGAGCCGGCTGTCAATCAGCATGACGTCGGCAGTCACACCCCATCTACAGAGCAGGGTGGAAAAAAAGCCGCCGCTTCAATTTGCTGTAAATCGATTCCGCAAAGCCTTCAATTCCCCTTATATATGTGTGATTGAATTACAGCTACTGTATACTATAACTATACTGATGAAGCAGGCAGCCGCTGCCGGCTATGTGTTCCTCCCTGACCCTGCCTCACACAGAAAATTATTTTCCTATCACTCTCTTCTAATCAGTTAAGTCAATGATATTATTTTTTCCTCGCACACTAATCTTCACTGTTGTCACACACTATCTGTACAGGTGTTCGATACTTTATGGCTTTCTCTCCCTTTCTCTATGGCAAAGCTGTGAGCTATTATGTCCTCTAACTATCCAGATTCACCTAAAAATGGCTGCTGCATTCCTTGCCTCGGCTTTTATACAGGCTATGATAATCCTGTAGTCAAGGGTTCACATTATAAGGTGGATCCTCTAAGCCCAGGTCCGGGTGGGCACACAGGATAATGGGCGTTAATGAAGCAGGCCAGTAAGGCCCACCAGAAACAAGGGTTAGAAGCACTGGAGGCTGCAGGTAGACAGGACATTTGAAACGCAAGTATTTTTTGCCGGGAAGCCGGATTTTGAAAGTGGGTTTTGCAGATGCGTAACACCTTTCTGATCGGCTGCGCTACATGTGATGTGATAGCTGCAAGGCTTCAGCAAACTCCTAAAAGTTGGATACAAATTCGATTTGTATTTAATAGATTAGCCGACCTCTACATTATAGTCCTCTTGCAAAAGCAGGCACCTGTCAGTCATTGAGTAGATTCTCCCACTGGACTCCTAAACTAAACACAAGGTCAAATTTACATTACCAAATTCCAAGCTATATAGAATCTTTTCCCACTAAACTATATATCTTTCCGTTCAGCTCCTCCTGCTCTATAACATGCAGCCTGAAGATCAGACATTCTATTTAACGTGACAGGTTTAATTTAAGGGGAACCTAAGAAAGCCCACCAACAAATGATAGGAGACTTGTCCTTTGCTAAACACTCATTCAGTTGGCAGAATTTTATTTTAACAGTGACTGTTACATATAATGTCCCAAATCTACTTCTGATGATTCAATTGACTAATTTGCTCAACTGGTGGAATTAAATGTTTGAAAGGTGAAAACATAAGGGTGAGTAAATGTTTTTTAATGTGTTTCTTATTTTCTTAGATAGCATTGTCCAAAAATAATACATTAACTCATTTCTTTAGTAAATCAGCTAAGGAAAGTACACCCAATCATCTATTATCCTGTGATTTACAATTTAATTTTTCACTCTTCGTACTGGCCAAAATCTATTGAATTGCTGATTTCCTCATCTGGTTTCGGATGACACATCCAAGTAGATCTGTATCTGTAATTGCTGCAAATCGTTTAGGTCATGGAGTAAATACTTAGACTTAATCCTGTTTTTTACATTTTTGAGACTTTTTTTGGACTTTGCAGCATTCAGGTGGAGCAGTCGCTGTAGACAAGAGCTCTAAATTATAATTATCTAATTATTGTTCATGCGTTTGCATTTTGGATCTCGAACACGTGAATTACTTGTAAACACCGCTGGTTTGTTCCTGGACATTCTTACTACAAGACAATACTTTCCGGGTCCTTGACTTGGACGCCAGTGGATTATATTTATCGTCCATCTCCCATGTGTAGTTGTGTCAAGGTTTATGCTTTGCTTTGAAATGAAAACGCAAGCAATAATGTGCACACCTGTCTAATGAAATGATCATATGCTTATCCATTCGCAAAAAATCCAAAATGACATAAGACTCTCCAACGAGAAGTTAAAACACTTAAAACCACATACAAAACCTGGTTAGGTACATGCAAATAGTGTGATGGGTCGACCACTTAAAGGTAACTCGTCACGTCATGTAAATTAACACTATTAACCTGCAGATATGGGGTTGATCTGCAGGATAATAGTGTTTTGAACCTACTCGGTGCCGGCACTGAGAGTCCCGCTGCCAGGAGGAAATTAACTTTATTCCTCCTGGCAACTTTAGGCTTTCAGTCATAGTAGTGGGCTTGCAGTTACAGCTCAGCTCACTATACACTTGGTGGTGATTGAAGCTGTGCAAGCCCACTACTATCATAGAATCTATGATTCTATGATAGTAGTGGGCTTGCACAGCTTCAATCACCACCAAGTGTATAGTGAGCTGAGCTGTAACTGTGCCCCTGGCACTGACTGACAGCCGGCTTATCATGAGAGCTCAGCATTAGAGCCGGCTGTCAGTCAGTGCCGAGGGTGCGGTTACAGCCGCCGCTCACTATACACTCCATGGTGACTGCAGCTGCGCCGGCCCACCATTTTGACTGAAAGCCCAAGGCTGCCGGGAGGAATAAAGATCATTTCCTCTTGGCAGCGGGGCTCTCAGTGTGGGTGCCGGGCAGGTTCAGATGACTATTAACCTGCAGATGAACCCCATATCTGCAGGTTAATAGTTTTTTTTTTTACATGAAAGGTTCCCTTTAAATAATTGGAAGACAAAAATAGCCCACAACGACAAGACCAATCTCTGTAAGAGAAACAGAGACAAAAAATGTATAACATAGGCACAGTTATCTTTATTTGCTGTAATGCGGAAAAAAATACAACCAATTACCGTATTGCTTTCAAACAGCACAAATTGTCCTTTACGGAGACTAATCTATGTACCTGTGCAGTCACTTAATACAATATTTTTTCTTGCTGTCTTTAAATGAACTGACGAGCGGATTACTAAGCCGCACATTCATTTTCTTCTTGTTGGTCGTTTTAACTTAAAAGTAAGCTTATTCAAAGCTATTGAAGAAAATCAATATATATAAAAGTGACTGTCACATAATAGCGGAGTCAATAATGTTGTTTTGTAGTTGGTAAAATTAGCCGAGGGACTTTTAAGTCTCAGTCCTACATATGCCGGTTATTACTGGGGCTGCCTTAAGTAAGCAGAAAAGAATACAATAATTGTACAATAAACATGACGGTATAACCTATTAATGGTCACTTGTTTTCCCATAGACTGCGGAGGGGAAGAAACATGATCCAAAACCATGTAATGTTAGCTCAAATGAAGCAAGTTGCACTCAGTCCCATAGAACCATAGAACGCAAAGCAAATAAATAACTCCTAAGGGGTAGAGGTGCAGCATTTTAACCCATTAATGGCCATACCTGGTATTCTGTATTCTAACAACTAGATCAAAGTGTCTATTTTAGCAGAGTCGTCTATGATCTGTTCTATAGTTGGTAATGTCTGCATGGAGTTTGTTTTCTTTTTGCATTTTTTTTATAGCTCTGTACGTTTCCTCCCACCCTCCAAAAACATATCGATAAGTAACTGACGTCCATTGAAATTGCCCTTGGTGAGTATCTCAGAGTTTGCTCACATCAGCGTATTAACAACCCTTCTAAAGTTCATCCCGAAAAGTTGCACAAGTGGAATCCGTATGGTTTACCCTGTGTCATGCAAGTGATATGCGAGTGTGCGTTTATTTTCCTCTCCTACCATCAGTATGCAATGCGCTTTTAACATCATCTTTTACATACTATAATGCTGTATGTAACCTGACAAAGTCAATGGCAAAGTACTGGAGGGGAGATATGTAACACTGAGATTGTTAGCTCCAGTAATATAAACATAGAAAAATGTTCCAGCACTCGAAGTGATGAGAGGGGTTAATCAGCCATGTTTCATGCTAGGGTGATTAAATACCTGTTGAGAGGGAGGAGTTCAGAAGATAAATTCCCAGCCTTTTAGAGCATTTGATGTGGGGTGGGTCTGGAGGCACAAGCTCTGAAGCTGTATTGTCAAGCCTTGGGTTCTTTGTACCTAAAGTGGGCAGTTACCTGTAGCAACAAGGACTGTGCCATATATTATGTTTTGTTTTTCCTGTTAGGCCGGGAAGGCAGTGCTTGTTTTGCTAACATTACCATGGTTTATGTAGTACTTTTAATAAACTATCGGAAGATTTAAAGAGACAGTGTTCCTGTGTCTACCTCTATGTGCAGCCGAGTGAACCGATCTTCTACAGTAACTTAAAGCTAGTTTACAACCTAATAAAGCAATCTTATATACAGATATAGATAGATAGATAAAGTAGATAGTAGATAGATAGATGATAGAAAGATATTATATATTTATAATAGGTAGATAGATATATGAATAGATAGATAGAATAGATAGATATCTGCAAATATATAATTCCACAACCCCCCTACATATTATAAACTTGCACCCTTTAGTGTCTTTGATGTGGAGCTAATTGTTGATCTTTTTAGGCTTGTGTAACCTAATAAATAAATAAATGAAAAAAAAAAAACTATCTTATGAAACCAGCAAAGGTAAAGCAGACAGTTTAGAGATGATATTATCAGGCTGAGAAGGTCCCTCGATATTGGGCCCTTCCCAGCCTAATAATACCAGCCCGCAGCCACCCCAGAATTGGCACATCACATTCTGGCGCTTCGCTGTTCCCGATTGTCCTAGTGCGTTGGCAATTGGGGTAATGGGGCTTAGGGTTGATGTCAGCTGTGAATTGTCCAAAAACACAGCCGACATCAAGCCCTGGTGTTAATAATGGAGAGGTGTCTATCAGAAACCCCCATTACTAACCCAGTAATAAAAGTAAAAAACACACACACGAAAATACTTTATTTAAAAAAACACTTCCCGACATTTTCCCTGTTTCACCAATTTATTAAAAAAAAAAACTCAGGCAGGTCTGATGTAGTCCATGGAATCCGATATAGTAGGAATCTGACGTAGAACACAAATGGAAACCTGGAAAAACATAAAAAGAAATAAAGAAAACAAGAGACTGTCCCTTGTCATCTATCTATCTATCTATCTATCTATCTATCTATCTATCATCTATCTATCTATTATCTATCTATCTACCTATCTATCTATCTATATATCTATCCCATATCTATATCTATCTATCCCATATCTATATCTATACCTATCTATCTATCTATCTATCCCATATCTATTATCTATCTATCTATCTATCTATCTATCATCTATCTATCTATCCCATATCTATATCTATCTATCTATCATCTATCTATCTGACGCGCCCCCTGGGCCATGTTTGGGGAATACCCGGAGCCGGATCTGTTGGGGGTGGTAGTCCTCGTGGCGGTGACCCGGTCCGTGCCCAGGGTGTCAAACTAAGTGGCGATGTTTTTAGTGGCAGATGTGATATTGTTCGACTACGCCACCCGTTGAATGCGGTTACGAAACCGCCGCTGCAGGGCAGACCGCTGAGGCCGGTGGTACAGTTGTGCAGCGTGGGTAGTATAACCCCCAACGGGAGGGGTATGGCCTCAGGGCAGTGGACGTGGATGATGGGGATAGCGGATTTGCACGCAGGCACCAGGAACCACTCAGAGACGGTGCGGTGTAGTTCAGGGTCTTTACTGGTGGCAAAGGTAGACCCTCCCGGGAGTACTGGCTAGCGATCGGGGCCTGGTCAGTCCGTGAGCAGACAGGATCTCCCCTGGCCAGGCGGAGTTGTAGGCCTCCCCAACTAACTGTACTCTTCTTGGCTACCTTGCTAGAAGCGGGTAAAAGTAGCCCACGTCCCTGAGTGTACCGTGTGGTGCTCACCCGTATGGCCGGTGACTCGGGGCCTTCTGGTAGCCTCCGCTCCACGACGGCGGTGCTGGTCCCTTGCGTGTGACCGTGCCTTCGGGTTTCTTGGCCAGAGGACCTGAAATCCCCTGCCGGTCGGTTTCTGCTGCTGGTTATGGAACAGTCCCCACAGCCTCGGACTCCGTGTCCGGTGAGATCTCTTCAGCCAAGGCGAGCTATCTAGCTTCCAGCCTCTGGCACTCACTCCTGCTCCTACAGAGCTCTTGTTGTCACTTTCCCTGCAACTGCTCCACACCAGACCAGACTGTGTCTCTGTCTCTGTCTGTGTTCTCCCCTAACCCCACCTCAGCCCCAGTTTATATAGGGGAAGTTCTTCCCCTCCCAGGACTGGGCAGGAGGTGTGGCATGCTTAGGATTCCTGACCAGGAGACCTCCCACCTGCTCACAGACGTAATATTGCTATTACTGTGGTAACCAGACCCCTGGGGTTCCACATTCCCCCCTAGTAAAATTTAGTACTCCGGGACTAAACATATTTTTTGAAAACATAACAGGGTATAAACAGGAACAATACAATAAGGAAAAACATGTTAAAGTGGTCACGGCGTGTCCGCAACCGGGTGCAATTTTTGAAGCAAAAAGGGTGTCCGTTTCACCAAAGAACAGGGAGCCGTAACCAGGTAGGGGTCTGTCCTGCCCCGAGTCTTTAACAGTCTTTAGTCCGTTCCTGGGTTACGCTCCAAACATACATACAACAGAGTTCTAGTAAATCCACAAAAGACACCTATAAAATAACTGGAGAAAACATAATTATTTACAAGTGACAGTAAACAGGTAAATACCAATAAAACAGTTTGAACACTTTAGATCCTCCAACGTACGGGCAACTGGCCTCTAGTGGCTCTAGTGGACCTACGGAGCTCACTAACTGGTCCTGCACTACAGGGTGTAGGAGCTGTCAAAGGTAAGCTGGGCAGCTGTCTACGGACTCTTTGGCTCACTAGGGGCACGGCAGGCTCACTATAAGCAGAGGGTCGATTCTCCTGGTCTGCTTGTGTGGGGTCCTCCGCCTCCCGGACCGGCCGCTCCCCCAGCTCCACCTGCTTTTCCGTAGGCACTTGGGATGCTGGCTGGAGGAAGGTGAGGACGGGTACCACAACAGCGCCATTTACTTGTGTCCAAGATCGAGGGAAGTCTCCGAGTACAGTACTGACCATCTCTTCCCTTTCCTCTGCGGGTCGAGGGTTTTCTTGATCTTCTTCAGGGTTTCGTAGCTGCTCGGGACACTTCTTCAGGTGATCTCGGGAGACAATGGCTGTGGTTTCTCCTCCATCCTTACTGATTGTGCAGACTTTCGGGTTTTCATGGCTTGATGGCAGTACGGTGTACGGGTCCTTCTCCCACTGGTCGTCCAACTTGTGGAGCCGTCTTTTCCTCTTCAAGACCTGCTCTCCAGGTACCAGGGGAACAGCGGGAGCATACTGGTTGTAAGTCTTCTCCTGTCTTTCTCTTGCTTGACGGAGACTTCGCTCAACGCTCTCCTGTACTTTCCGGTACTGCTGCTGCCTCTCTGTGTCCCAGTCTGCTTCTGGTGAAGTGTCCTCGGGTGTCAGGACTCCCATATCCAGATCAACAGGCAGCTTACCAGGTCTTGCTCTCATTAGGTAAGCCGGGGTACAGTTGGTAGAACCTACAGGGATGTGGTTGTATAGGTCCACCAGATCAGGCAGTTTCTCAGGCCACAGACTGCGTTCTTCCAGGGGCAATGTTTTCAGAAGGTCTATCACCACCTGGTTCATCTTCTCGCAGAGTCCATTGGTTTGCGGATGATAGGGTGTTGTTCTTATCTTCCGGTAGCCATACAGGGTGCAGAACTCCTGGAAGACTTCCGCTTCAAAGGCAGGTCCTTGGTCCGTCAGCACCTGCTCTGGGTATCCGTGTGGACGGCAGAAGTGCTGCTGGAAGGTTCTAGCTGCTGTTTGAGCCGTTAAGTCCTTGACGGGGACTACAACCAAGAACCGGGAATAGTGATCCACGATGGTCAACGCATAGACGTAGCCACTTCTGCTGGGGGTCAGTTTTACATGGTC
The DNA here is from genome assembly GCF_046119375.1 of Phyllobates terribilis. Lineage (NCBI taxonomy): Eukaryota > Metazoa > Chordata > Amphibia > Anura > Dendrobatidae > Phyllobates > Phyllobates terribilis. The sequence continues at coordinate 405,397,791 of NW_027362765.1, forward strand.
CAAGGCTACCAGTTCCAACGGCTGCCTGGTGACGATGGACTGCAGGGGAGTCTTCTGGCTGGCACGGTCCTTCCTTCTTAGGTTGCATGGGCCACAGTCTCTGCACCACCTCTCGATGGTTCCTCTCATGCCTACCCAGTGGAACCGCCCGCGCAGCAGGAACTCCAGCTTCTTCCATCCGAAGTGCCCAGCTCCGTCGTGGTATGCCTCCAGTACCATAGCCGCGTCTCTTCTTGGCACCACTACTTGCCAGATCAGTTCATGCATCCGGGAGTTAACCATTCTGCGGCACAACTTCCCCTTGTAAAGGAACAGTCGACTCTTCTCAGCCCACAGTTGCTTGGTCTCCTCCGGAGCGTCTGGGTCAAGGCGGGCATCTGGCTGAGTCAGCATCTCCTTCACCCGTCGGACAGCGGGGTCACTGTCTTGCGTTTCCGCCCAGTTGTAATGAGGCAAGGGGTTGAACGTAGTGGATTGCTTACCCCTTACACGGTGGGAATACTGGGTAGTCCCATGACGGTGGAACGCGGGGAGTTCAACCTCTTCCAGTTCCTCTGGATCTTCCCCTACGTCCGGTAGGTTTGGCATTCTGGACAAGGCATCCGCGTTGGTATTGGAGCGTCCTGCCCGGTATTTAATCGTGAACTCATAGTTGGACAGGCGGGCCATCCATCTCTGCTCCAGGGCACCGAGTCTTGCAGTGTCCAGGTGTGTCAACGGGTTGTTATCCGTGTACACGGTGAACCGGGAAGAGGCGAGGTAGTGCTTAAAGCGTTCGGTGACTGCCCACACCACTGCCAGGAACTCTACCTTGAATGAGCTGTAATTCTCAGGGTTTCTTTCGGTGGGTCGCAGTTTTCGGCTGGCGTAAGCAATTACCCGTTCTCTCCCCTGCTGGATCTGGGACAGCACGGCTCCTAGTCCGATGTTACTTGCGTCGGTGTAGAGGATAAAGGGCTGGCTGTAATCCGGGTACGCCAGGATTTCATCCCCCGTGAGGGCCATCTTCAGCTGGCGGAAGGACTCTTCTTCCAGCTTCTCCCATCTGAAGGGCGGCTTCTGGTTCTTGGCCTTCCTGGACTGGCCTATCAGGAGGTCCTGCATAGGAGCTGCCTTTTTGGTGAAACCGGGAATGAATCTTCGGTAGTAGCCTACCAACCCGAGGAACTGCCGCACTTCCTTTACGCTGGAGGGTCTTGGCCATTCCTTAATCGCGGTGATCTTATCAGGGTCGGGAGCCACTCCGTCAGCACTCACCACGTGTCCCAGGTACTGCACTTTTGGTTTTAGCAGGTGACACTTCGACGGTTTCACCTTCAGACCGTAGTTTGCCAGGGCTTCAAACACTTCCGCCAGGTGTTTCAGGTGGTCCTCGTAGGTTTTGGAATAAACTATAACATCGTCCAGGTACAGCAGGACCGTCTCAAAGTTCCGGTGTCCCAGACAGCATTCCATCAATCGTTGGAAGGTTCCTGGTGCGTTGCAGAGTCCGAACGGCATGCAGGTAAACTCGCTAAGTCCCATCGGGGTGGTGAATGCGGTCTTCTCCTGGTCCGCCTCTGCTACAGGAACCTGCCAGTACCCGCTAGTGAGATCCAAAGTGGAGAAGAAGTTAGCAGATTTTAAAGCAGCCAAAGACTCCTCTATCCTTGGTAAGGGGTACGCATCTTTGTGTGTGATACGGTTGATTTTCCGGTAATCTACACACATTCTCATGGTGTTGTCTTTCTTTTTAACCAAGACTAGTGGAGCTGCCCAGGGGCTACAGCTATCCCTGATTACCCCAGACTCCTTCATGTCTCTAAGCATACCCTTGGCGTGTTGGTAGTGTGCAGGGGGTACGGGTCGGTATCTCTCCTTTATGGGAGGATGGTCTCCCGTGGGGATGTGGTGTTCTACCCCCTTTACTCGCCCGAAGTCTAGCGGGTGTTTACTAAACACTCTCTCGTACTCTCGAACCACCCGATAGACTCCCTGTTTCTGGTGTGAGGGAGTGGAGTCAGTACCCAAATGCAGTTGCTGACACCAGTCCTCCATTTGTTGCTTAGAGCCGTTACCTTCCTCTGGATGAGATGGAGGCAAGGGTTCCACGGACTGTACAGAATTTTGGTTGATGGTATACAATTTGGCTAGCGTAGCATACCGGGGCAGGTACACTTCCCTCTTCCCGATATTTATTATGCGAACGGGCACCCTCCCATGGCGTACATCAACCACCCCCCGTGCTGTCAAAATGGTGGGCCTACTGTCTGAGTAGACGGGTTCTACCATTGCTTGGTAGTCTCTACCTCTGAGACCAATAGCTGCCCGGCACCAAATCATCATCTCACTTTTTGGGGGCATGGCAATAGGGAACGGGTCACACATTCTCACGCTACCTATCTCACCACCGGAGAGTTCCACTTGTTGCCGTCGCATCAGTGCCCGGATCTCTTTTTGGAGCACTCGCTGCTGACCGGAGCTGGCGTTCTTGGCAACCTGCTGTAAAATGAGAATCACCTCTGCAAGACAATTTTCAATCACATTAGTTCCTAGAGTTATCTTTGGGTGACTCTCGCGCTTGTCAATGTCTACAATGATCAGTCCCTGTGCTGCCAGTTCGACTTTACCGATTTTAATGGTCATCTCTTTAAATCCGATCTGTGGCACGGGCTGACCATTGCTGGCGATGATACTCAAGTCGTCGTCTGGGTAGCGGGTTATATCCGAGTCATTCCAGTACTGCTTGAAGAGCACGTACGGGATGGTGGTGACCTGTGACCCGGTGTCAAGTAGGGCACTCATAGGAATGCCATCCAGTACTACAGGCAAGACTGGACGTCCTCCCACGTGTTTGTCACGCCAGTTCGATGGGCCTGGTGATCTTATTCCTAGGGGTTGGCCCTCTACCCCAGGTTGTGCCGGTTTAAAAGGACAGTACCTTGCCATATGTCCGGGTTGATTGCAGCGGCGGCAGATGGGTTGTCCGTCCTCGTTGTATCGGTCGCTGGGTCTTCCTCTGGCCGGTGGGGTCCTCCTTGGTCGGCGCCACGGGATATCCTCCGGTCCGGATGCCAGCTAGATCTTCCCTGGAGTAGAAACCTGTAAAGACTGCACAGTTCGGGTTAGCGCGGCAACGCTTTTAGTTAGCTCTTGGACCTGATGGTGCAGGTCTGTAGCCGGGTCATTGTTTAAAGCCTGCGCATCAGCTCCCACAGGCCCTGCCGACAAGGGCGCCGTCTCCTGGTGGTAAGTGGTAGCAGGACGTTTGTGGGTCACAGCGCCACCTGGTGCCGGTTCTCGGAGCACCCGGATGGCTCTGTCCTTGAACTGTGCAAAGTCCAGATGAGGGTCCTGTAAGGCCATTGCTCGCAACTGGGTTCGGTGGGCATTGCAATGTAGACCCTCTATAAATTGTTCAGTCAACAGCTTGTCTTCGTTTCCCACGCCGTCAGGGTCGGCCTGCTTAATGGCTCTCAGGGCCTCTTGTAGGTTTAGTGCATAGTCCCTTATATTCTCATGTGCTCGCTGCTTGCACCCGTAGAATCTAAGCTTGATCTCGGCTGAGGTACCTGTATCAAAGGTGTCCTTCAGCCGGGCTAGTATCTCTGCGACAGTCCTCCTCCTCCCAAGTGGCCAGGACTTTACCTCCCTTTGGGCTGCCCCTGTTAATTGAGCCACCAGGATGCTCACTTTTTGCTCTTCTGTGAGGGGGTACACCTGGAAGAGGCTATCCAGCCTTTCTCTGAAGTCATTTAGGGTATGGGACTCCCCTGAGTACTGGGGTAGCCAGGCTGCCCCCGGGATGTAGGGCATGGTGAAAGGCATGACCGCAGCAGCGGTGTTGCTGGCGGTGGCTGTAGCAGTGAAGCTTTCCTCCGTATCCGACATCCTCCTCCCCCCTAGTGGACCGTGGCCTACCTTGCGATGATCCTCTTCCGTAGGCCGCGGCTCCGCAGTGGATCGTCAGGGTTGAGGACCTTCCGTCGCGCTCCTGTGACGTCGGCGTCTGCTGGGCTCCTTCCAGGACCTTACGCAACGTCCGGACGTGAGGCGGGGCTTCAGTTCTCGCGCGCTTTCGGAGTCCACGCCCCTCTTCTTCCCGCGCAGCGTCCTCGAGATGGCGTCCAATGGCGGGAAAACTCCACGGATGGCGGGAAGAAGGCAAAAGATGGCGTCGGATGGCGGGAAAACTCCACGGATGGCGGGAATCTTCACCACAGGTAAGTTTAACAGTCTTTTTCAGGCACGCAGTACCCGGTGGTTGCGGGCACGAGATCCTGCCGACTACGCCAAAAGTTGACGCGCCCCCTGGGCCATGTTTGGGGAATACCCGGAGCCGGATCTGTTGGGGGTGGTAGTCCTCGTGGCGGTGACCCGTTCTGTGCCCAGGGTGTCAAACTAAGTGGCGATGTTTTTAGTGGCAGATGTGATATTGTTCGACTACGCCACCCGTTGAATGCGGTTACGAAACCGCCGCTGCAGGGCAGACCGCTGAGGCCGGTGGTACAGTTGTGCAGCGTGGGTAGTATAACCCCCAACGGGAGGGGTATGGCCTCAGGGCAGCGGACGTGGATGATGGGGATAGCGGATTTGCACGCAGGCACCAGGAACCACTCAGAAACGGTGCGGTGTAGTTCAGGGTCTTTACTGGTGGCAAAGGTAGACCCTCCCGGGAGTACTGGCTAGCGATCGGGGCCTGGTCAGTCCGTGAGCAGACAGGATCTCCCCTGGCCAGGCGGAGTTGTAGGCCTCCCCAACTAACTGTACTCTTCTTGGCTACCTTGCTAGAAGCGGGTAAAAGTAGCCCACGTCCCTGAGTGTACCGTGTGGTGCTCACCCGTATGGCCGGTGACTCGGGGCCTTCTGGTAGCCTCCGCTCCACGACGGCGGTGCTGGTCCCTTGCGTGTGACCGTGCCTTCGGGTTTCTTGGCCAGAGGACCTGAAATCCCCTGCCGGTCGGTTTCTGCTGCTGGTTATGGAACAGTCCCCACAGCCTCGGACTCCGTGTCCGGTGAGATCTCTTCAGCCAAGGCGAGCTATCTAGCTTCCAGCCTCTGGCACTCACTCCTGCTCCTACAGAGCTCTTGTTGTCACTTTCCCTGCAACTGCTCCACACCAGACCAGACTGTGTCTCTGTCTCTGTCTGTGTTCTCCCCTAACCCCACCTCAGCCCCAGTTTATATAGGGGAAGTTCTTCCCCTCCCAGGACTGGGCAGGAGGTGTGGCATGCTTAGGATTCCTGACCAGGAGACCTCCCACCTGCTCACAGACGTAATATTGCTATTACTGTGGTAACCAGACCCCTGGGGTTCCACATATCTATCCCATATCTATATCTATCTATCTATCATCTATCTATCTATCTATCTATCCCATATCTATATCTATCTATCTATATAGCTATCTATCTATCCCTATCTATCTATCTATCCCATATCTATATCTATCTATCCCATATCTATATCTATACCTATCTATCTATCTATCCCATATCAATTATCTATCTATCATCTATCTATCTATCCCATATCTATATCTATCTATCTATCATCTATCTATCTATCTAACCCATATCTCTATCTATCTATCTATCTATCTATCCCATATCTATCTATCTATCTATCTATCTATCTATCCATCTATCTATCTATCATCTATCTATTATCTATCTATCTATTTATCATCTATCTATCCCATATCTATATCTATCTATCTATCTATCTATCATCTATCTATCTATCCATCTAGCTATCTATCTATCTATCATCTATCTATCTATCTATCTATTTATCATCTATCTATCTATCTATCATCTATCTATCATCTATCTATCTATCTATCTATTTATCATCTATCTATCATCTATCTATCTATCATCTATCTATCATCTATCTATCAATCTATCTATCTATTTATCATCTATCTATCTATCTATCTATCATCTATCTATCTATCTACCTATTTATCATCTATCTATCCCATATCTATATCTATCTATCTATCTATCTATCTATCTATTTATCCATCTATCTATCTATCTATCTATCTATCTATTTATCATCTATCTATCCCATATCTATATCTATCTATCTATTTATCCATCTATCTATCTAGCTATCTATCTATCTATCTATCTAGCTATCTATCTATCTATTCTCAGGGTTCTGACTGTGAACTTCCTTAGCTTGACTGGCGCAATTTCTTGGTTCCTTTGAGACGGGTGCGTAAAAATCGGACGTCATACACATGGTCCGTGTGATGTGCGTTTTTTTCTCACACCCATTGACTTGCATTGGCGAGTCTCGTTCAATGTACACGGTCACTCACAGCATGCTGTGATTTTTTTCTTCAGCCCGATTCCAGCTTATGAAACACTTGCGGATCAGCACTGCCTCATTGGATAACATTGGTCAGGGTGCAATACGATTTTGTCTTGAATTCCACTCCGATTTATACGCAGATGTGAGCGAACACTTAGATAGGGAAAAATCAATCGCAGACTGGAAACAATCTCCTTATTCTCTTTCAAAATGAGGTGCTGCAGCAGGTGAATGTAAAAGCGTTATAAAGAATACTTTACCCACTACTATAAATTATAAAAATGTTCAATCACTTTAGACTTATGAGGATTGTTCACGTTCAGGAGAATATGGCTGTTTTTTTCCTGTTCATGAGATATGCTGATATTGCAGCTCAGTTCTATTGAAGTAAATGGGGCTGTAGTGCAACAAACTATGGCACCTGTGAACCGATGCTGCTCCACTTTTAGAAGCCATGTTTTTTTTAAATGGTCACTGTCATTTCAACAAACTTTGCAATAGTACAAGTGAATAGAAGAAACTTTGTAATATATCTTATCAGAGAAATCTTCTTCTTTCTCCACTTATGAGCCACTTCCTCCCCTCCCCCACCTCCTGAACTCATCATTCGCTCAGATTACAGTTAACTCCTTCCGAACATATGATGTACAATTATGTCAGATCTCTGCCTTTGATGCGGGCTCGCAAACCGAACTTGCATCTTTCCCAGCAGATGATGGCTGAATTATTCAGCCATCATGTGCCTTTAACAGCCACGGTGGAGTGGTGCTTCACCCACCGCTGTTAATCTGTTAAAGGCCACTGTCAATCACTGACAGCAGCATTTAACGTGTGCCGGCAGGGGGGGCACGTCATTCTATGTAATTCATTTATTATAGTTTTCGCCATGCACAGCTGTACTGTAGTATTGCTGTATAAAGCACAGGCGATTGGATGTTCGCAGCTTCAAGTCCCCTAAGGGGACTAATAAATACAGTAAAAAGTGAAAAAAATTCTTTAAAAATATAAAAAATATATATATATATATAAAAGTTCAAATCACCACACTTATGCCCCCCTTAAATATAAAGCAATTAAAAAATACTCATATTTGGTATCGCTACGTTCATACAAGTCTAATAAATCAAAATATAAAATAAATTAATCAGATCGGTAAACGGCGTAACGAGAAAAAATCGAAAAGCCAGAATTACGTTTTTTTAGCAGCTGCAACATTGCAATAAGATGCAATAACAGGCGATCAGAACATCATATCTACCCCCAAATGGTATCAATAAAAAAGTCAGCTCAAAAAATAAGCCCTCACACAGCCCACTATTCCAAAAATTAAAACTGTTACGCGTCTCAGAAATTTACGACAAAAACAAAATTTTTTTTTTTTACAAATTTCCGATATTGTTTTCACCACATAAATAAAAAAAAAAAACGATGTATGTTTGGTATTTGCATACTCGTATTGACCTGGAGAATCATTTCTAGGTCAGCTTTACTGTATAGTGAACATAGTAATTAAAAAAAAAAAAAATTGTGGTATAGCACTTTCTTTGCAATATCAATGCACATGGAATTTTTTTCCTCGTTTTCTAGTGCATTGCATGATAAAAAAATTAAAAAAGTTGCGGCTCTTGGAAAAAGGAGAGGAAAAAACAGAAATTGGGGATGAAACCTGTTTTGATCAAAACACATAGTACTTCCGGAACAATGAAGTATTAGATCACATTTGCTTATTGAAGTCTATGGAGAAGAAAGGAAGGAAGTTGGAGAAACTGATCAGACGTAGATGGGAGTAATTATTTTCTAGTAAGTGTTGACTGGATTCAAAGTTCAACTATTCTCCCTACTGCTACTACTATAATGTCCTCCATGCTGCTGCTGTTTCTGAAGATATGTTACATAGAGGAGAACAGGAGTCCCTTAGGTTTAGGTACTTTCTACCCACTAGCTCAGAGACAACTGAAAATTTGAGAGAGAGCTTGTAAAGGGGGAAACGTGTGAACAATGCAGGTACAATGCATTTAACAGCCATGAATAGTGTCATTATTTATGCACACATACAAAATATCTTATTCTGAAAAGTCCCTCTACTATCAGACAACTTGATCCCGTTTGACAATGTAATCGACAATCTGTAAATCGATTACTTAAGAATTATTTTGTTTCAAATCCTGTAAAATTGCTCTACATTGCCACCACTAGAAGTTTCCCTTCTGTCTAAATTACTGTCTACTGATTGTGTGTCAGGTGTAATCTGTCTCTAGCAGCAGAGACATTGAGTCCGACTGCAGGAAGTAAGGGCGCTGCTTTGGCAGAACAGAGAGAAATGCTCTCAGTTAAAGGCAGGAAATCCACTGGATAATGGCAGGAACAATGCATGTTGGGAAGTGATGAAAAGGAAATCCCAATACCTATAATGCTGGAAGAATTCTGAGAAAGATAAACTGCCCACTCAAAAAAATGGATGGCAGGTTACACCGCAGGGGATTCGGGACAGTTCCTTTACATATCAGTTTGATTGCCCTCATTGCTCGCAAAATTTAAAGGGAATCTGTCAGCAGGTTTTTGCTACATAATCTGATAGCAGCATGATGTCAGGGGGATACATCATTGGAATCAGGGTATCTGCCCCTGCATCTTGCTACTCTCAGATTACATAACAAAAACCTGGTGATAGATTCCCTTTAACTTGTTGTGTGGGTGTGAAAAACTGAGGTTGTGGGTTGTATTAATCACCTAGGCAGGCTAACAATGTAACTATTTGTATTCCTTATGTCCATGGTCTTACAGCAATTCTTCTGGGTAGATGGTCACAATGCAGTGTCCCCAGTCCACAAGATCCCATCCTGGGGCCAATAGTTCCACTGCTCCAGTACCAGGCGATACCCACTGTCTCCCAGCTTTTGGTTGGCCCACAGCTTTTGAATCTCCCGCTGGTGTAGTCTGCAGTCACAGCCCATGTTCCTCCAGACGACGGATACCTTGACCATAGCACATGTATCCAACTCTAGTCAGTAATAACCCCTCAATTTCCTCATTAGTGTCCTAAATACCCCAAGTTGCCCCCTAGAAATTGAGCCCAGCCCTAGAAAACCCACCCCCCCCAAAGATAACTGTACATTAGTGGAGGTGTTTTCCTCAGGCCAAGCTTGATCACCTGCGACTGCATGTGAGACCCCCTGTGGTGATGGTTCCATTGGGTCTACTATCCCCATTCACACAATGGGACTAGTGACTGGGAGAACAATGGCTTGAGGCCTCTGAGACACTAACGAGATTAATGGAATGATTGCTTTACCTAGTTACCAATCTTGTGTCTGTCCTTATGTATGCAGAAGATCCAGCTTGCAAATCTCCCTCTGCTTACTGTCACTGAATGGAAACATAGATTCCTGAGGCTGAACTGACTAGCAAGCAAACCTGTAATAAAACACAGCAAGCAATTCTCTAATAAAACAGAGCAATAATATAAATGTAACTGGTGCTCCATGCTGGAAAAAGTCTGCATCTCTTAGAGCCATGGATTCCGCTCTACATCCATTGGTCCAATAGTCTTTAGAACAAGGCCAGCTTCTCACAGTGGGTCATAGGGATGAGTGGACCTGTGGATGTTCTGGTTATTTGGGTTAGACCGAACTTTAGTCCAAAGTTCGGTTCGGGTACCAGAACGGTACCCGAACTTGAACTCGAATACCATAGTAGTCAAAAGGGACCTTAACTTTGGTGCTGTAAAAGGGTCATAGTAAGGGCTAGGGGGCTACCAAAAGGAAGCAGAGTACCCCCAAAGAGTCTCTCTATCTTCTGAGAAAGTCCGTGTTCGGAGTTCAGCACCGGTATGAACCCCGAACTGTAGAGTTCGGGCTGGCTTATCTCTAGTGGGTAATAAGGGCAGCCAGACCATATTTTTGTACTTTTTTATATAATGTATGTATAGAATGTATACATGTAAGCCTATTGTATATCACATATCAGTATCTGGCTGCTATGGGTTCTCCTCTGATTCTTTGGCCAGATAATCTGCTGTGCCATACACTGATACCAATGCTCCAAATTCAGGTCTCAGTTATAGAGAATAATTATTTTATATAATTTATATTAAAGTTCCTACTGTCCCATGTACTGATGACGATTTCAAGGTAGTAGAGAAGTCATCCACGCTCGGTGAGCCAGCGTAGGAGAGGCGGCAGTAATGAGCCTTTGAAGCATTTCTGCAGCAGAATTCCATAATCATATTCCTTAACATGTATATTAGCGCATCATAATCACAGGCAGCGCTGATAGGAGGGGTTTCAAAGCACGAGCCTGATTAATGTTTCCCTTTGCGATAAAGAAAGACATTTTTTTCTTTTATAATGATGCTATTTAACAGATGTTAATTTCCTCTAAGTATTATTAAAATAAGTTTAATATACCAAGTCCCTGGGCTGCATTTTATACTTTTTAGCATTCTGTTCCAAGGAACAAAAAAAAAAAAAAAGAAAATGGAGCAGTATCAAAAGTGACTGAGACGGTCATCAACATTTTCTAAAATTCATTTAAAGTTGAAATAAAAGTATCTGGAGCATAATAGAATCTAACAGCAAATTAAAGGGAAAGTAACAGCTTGTGCAATAAAAAAAAAAAAGACATGGATTTTCACCATGGTGAATCCAAATTCAATTTACTGCAAAATTTGCATTTGATACATGTAGCTTTTGTTGACAGATTCTAAGTAGAACTCTCCTCTTCCTCAAGTTGTCCACTACTTTTACATTGATAACCTATCTTTAGGATAGGTCATCAATGTCTGATCGTCCGACACCCAGCACCGCTGCCGATCAGCTGTTATCGGTGTAGGCGCCGGCGGCGGTTGGAAGTACTCACTTGCCGGGCTGCTCCGTCTTCTGGTAGTGGCCAGGGCTTGGTACTGCACAATCACCTCCTATTCAAATCAATAGGAGGCAAATGTGTAGTACCCTGCCGCGGCCACTATCAGAAGACGCAGTAGCCCGGCAAGTGAGTACTTCCGACCGGCGCCTACACCGATAACAGCTAATCGGCGGTGGTGATAGGTTTCGGACCCCAGCCAATAACACATTCTAAGAAGAGGTCATCAATGTAACAGTAGTAGACAACCTCTTTAATTACCCTATGGGCTCGTGCACATGACCGCATTTTTGGTCTCAGTGTGATCCGACGAAACACTGGATCACTCTCGGACCAATGTTATTCTATTGGGCAGTGCACATGTCCCATTGTGTCCTCAGACTGAGCCAGTCCAAAGAAAAAAAATGCTGCATGCACGAGTTGGATTCGATTATCAGATCGCACTCGGCCATGCAAGTCAATGAGTCCATGAAACGATCTGACCAAACTTGGATGACATCTGAGTGCAGTCTGATTTTGATGGACTGACAGAATGGAGAAGATGGAGAAAATCGGATAACATTCTGATCACACTATGCTGACACTTCGATCAGAGTTTGATTCTCTCGGATGAGGGAAAATACGCTGGTGTCCACCCAGCCTAACATGTAATTATGGAGACTCAGGAGCTTAAAGCGAACTAGAGAGCTGATTCATGTTCCCCTAACTACGGGCAGCACGAATCAGGCACTTACTCTGTCATTTCTGCCAGGTATGCTTCACTATGAAACGCTGCGGCATTTAAAAGCCGGCCGGGGACCATGACGCTCATTACAATATCCAAACATTCATTTTTGAAAATGCACACACACAAAAAAATTTCAGAAGAAAAAATGTGTCTACAAACACTGCGAAAAAGTAAAAAAGTGAGTGTAAAGGTATCCTAAAGCTTTCTAGAAAGAATTAAGTAGAAGAGAGGAATAAACTATTTAGATGAAATAAGTGGAATTTTTTCAAACAGCAACGTTATGTGCACACAATGTCTTTTAGACGCCTGCTTTTCCTGAAATGTCCTTTTTGGTGCCTTTTCTGTCATTTTCTGTCTGGTGCTGCCGTACTCCTATGTATAATATAGTGAGCGTCTTGTGGAAGCTGTCTGAAGCTTAAGGCTATTTTCTTGTGATGAGTATTTGGTGAGCTTTTGATGTTCTGCACCACTTCTGCGCCAATTAGGCTACTTGCATTTTTTTTTCATTGCGTTTTTGAGTGATTTTTTTTTGCACTCTTGACGCCGCAGTTTTTGCCTCTTTTAGGTTGTGTCATATTTTACGTAAAGCTTCTTTGTTTTCTGATATTTTTTGGTATTTGTCTTTGATAGGACTTTATTGATACAGTTACGTGCAGATTACATGTGTTTTTAGTGCGTTTCCTATGTTTGAGGGAGATAGCTGCATCACTGCATTAAGGATCATCTCTAAGCTTTTGAACATTTCATATGTTAATATGTTAATTTTTTTGGAGGGGGGATGCCTATAAGTATATATAATTAAAATATAACATATTCTATATGTATATATACAGGGTGGGCCATTTATATGGATACACCTAAATTAAATGGGAATGGTTCGTGATATCAACTTCCTGTTTGTGGCAGATTAGTAAATGGGAGGGGGAAAACTTTTACAGATGGGTAGTGACCATGGTGGCCATTTTGAACTTGGCCATTTTGGATCCAACTTTATTTTTTTCAATGGGAAGAGGGTCATGTGACACATCAAACTTATTGAGAATTTCATAAGAAAAACAATGGTGTTCTTGGTTTTAACGTAACTTTATTCTTTCATGAGTCTTTTACAAGTGTATGACCACTTATAAAATGTGTTCAAAGTGCTGCCCATTGTGTTGGATTGTCAATGCAGCCCTCTTCTCCCACTCTTGACACACTGATAGCAACACCGCAGAAGAAATGCTAGCACAGGCTTCCAGTCTCCGTTGTTTCAGATGCTGCACATCTCATATCTTGATGGTATGGTGTGGTATATGGGGTACAAAGATAGTGGGGCCATTCTTCATCAATAGAAACCTCAACACCACTGGATATCTGAAATTGCTACATGATGATGTGTTGCCCTCTTTATGCACTGAAGATGGCGCGTTCCCTGAGTTTTTCCAACGAGATGGTGCACCACCACATTATGGGTGTCAGGTCCGAGCATTCCTACATGAACAGTTTCCTGGAAAGTGGATTGGTCGTCGTGGGCCAGTTTAATGGCTACCAAGGTCTCCCGATCTGACCCCCTTACACTTTTATCTTTGGAGTCATCTGAAGGCAATTGTCTATGCTGTGAAGATACGAGATGTGCAACATCTGAAACAATGGATACTGGAAGCCTGTGCTAGCATTTCTTCTGCGGTGTTGCTATCAGTGTGTCAAGAGTGGGAGAAGAGGGTTGCATTGACAATCCAACACAATGGGCAGCACTTTGAACACATTTTATAAGTGGTAATAAACTTGCAAATAACTCATGAAAGAATAAAGTTACGTTAAAACCAAGCACACCATTGTTTTTCTTATGAAATTCTCATTAAGTTTGATGTGTCACATGACCCTTTTCCCATTGAAAAAAATAAAGTTGGATCCAAAATGGCCGAGTTCAAAATGGCCACCATAGTCACCACCAATCTGGAAAAGTTTTCCCCCTCTCATATACTAATGTGCCACAAACAGGAACTTGATATCACCAACCATTCCCATTTAATATAGGTGTATACATATAAATGGCCCACCTTGTGTATATATACATATATATATATATATATATATATATATATATATATACACTGCTCAAAAAAATAAAGGGAACACTCAAATAACACATCCTAGATCTGAATGAACGAAATATTCTCATTGAATACTTTGTTCTGTACAAAGTTGAATGTGCTGACAACAAAATCACACAAAAATCATCAATGGAAATCAAATTTATTAACCAATGGAGGCCTGGATTTTGAGTCACCCCCAAAATTAAAGTGGAAAAACACACTACAGGCTGATCAAACTTTGATATGATGTCCTTAAAACAAGTCAAAATGAGGCTCAGTATTTTATGTGGCCTCCACGTGCCTGTATGACCTCCCTACAATGCCTGGGCATGCTCTGATGAGGTTGCGGATGGTCTCCTGTGGGATCTCCTCCCAGACCTGGACTAAAGCATCCGCCAACTCCTGGACAGTCTGTGGTGCAGCGTGACGTTGGTGGATGGAGCGAGACATGATGTCCCAGTTGTGCTCAATCGGATTCAGGTCTGGGGAACCGGCGGGCCAGTCCATAGCTTCAATGCCTTCATCTTGCAGGAACTGCTGACACACTCCAGCCACATGAGGTCTGGCATTGTCCTGCATTAGAAGGAACCCAGGGCCACCCGCACCAGCATATAGTCTCACAAGGGGTCTGAGGATCGCATCTCGGTACCTAATGGCAGTCAGGCTACCTCCGGCGAGCACATGGAGGGCTGTGCGGCCCTCCAAAGAAATGCCACCCGACATCATTACTGACCCACTGCCAAACCGGTCATGCTGAAGTATGTTGCAGGCAGCAGATCGCTCTCCACGGCGTCTCCAGACTCTGTCACGTCTGTCACATGTGCTCAGTGTGAACCTGCTTTCATCTGTGAAGAGCACAGGGCGCCAGTGGCGACTTTGCCAATCCTGGTGTTCTGTGGCAAATGCCAAGCGTCCTGCATGGTGTTGGGCTGTGAGCACAACCCCCATCTGTGGACGTCGGGCCCTTATACCACCCTCATGGAGTTGGTTTCTAACCGTTTGTGCAGACACCTTCTGCTTTGATAACTGCTTTGCACACTCTTGGCATTCTCTTGATGAGCTTCAAGAGGTAGTCACCGGAAATGGTCTTCCAACAATATTGAAGGAGTTCCCAGAGATGCTTAGCACTTGTTGGCCCTTTTGCCTTCACTCTGCGGTCCAGCTCACCCCAAACCATCTCGATTGGGTTCAGGTCTGGGGACTGTGGAGGCCAGGTCATCTGGCGTAGCACCCCATCACTCTCCTTCTTGGTCAAATAGCCCTTACACAGCCTGGAGGTGTGTTTGTGGTTATTGTCCTGTTGAAAAATAAATGATGGTTCAACTAAACGCAAACCGGATGGAATAGCATGCCGCTGCAAGATGCTGTAGTAGCCATGCTGGTTCAGTATGCCTTCAATTTTGAATAAATCCCCAACAGTGTCACCAGCAAAGCACCCCCACACCATCACACCTCCTCCTCCATGCTTCACGGTGGGAACCAGGCATGTAGAGTCCATCCGTTCACCTTTTCTGCGTCGCACAAAGACACAGTGGTTGGAACCAAAGATCTCAAATTTGGACTTATCAGACCAAAGCACAGATTTCCACTGGTCTAATGTCCATTCCTTGTGTTCTTTAGCCCAAACAAGTCTCTTCTGCTTCTTGCCTGTCCTTAGCAGTGGTTTCCTAGCAGCTATTTTACCATGAAGGCCTGCTGCACAAGTCTCCTCTTAACAGTTGTTGAAGAGATGTGTCTGCTGCTAGAACTCTGTGTGGCATTGACCTGGTCTCTAATCTGAGCTGCTGTTAACCTGCGATTTCTGAGGCTGGTGACTCGGATAAACTTATCCTCAGAAGCAGAGGTGACTCTTGGTCTTCCTTTCCTGGGGCGGTCCTCATGTGAGACAGTTTCTTTGTAGCGCTTGATGGTTTTTGCAACTGCACTCGTGGACACTTTCAAAGTTTGACCAATTTTTCAGACTGACTGACCTTCATTTCTTAAAGTAATGATGGCCACTCGTTTTTCTTTACTTAGCTGCTTTTTTCTTGTCATAATACAAATTCTAACAGTCTATTCAGTAGGACTATCAGCTGTGCATCCAACAGACTTCTGCACAACACAACTGATGGTCCCAACCCCATTTATAAGGCAAGAAATCCCACTTATTAAACCTGACAGGGCACACCTGTGAAGTGAAAACCATTTCCGGTGGCTACCTCTTGAAGCTCATCAAGAGAATGCCAAGAGTGTGCAAAGCAGCCATCAAAGCAAAAGGTGGCTACTTTGAAGAGCCTAGAATATAAGACATATTTTCAGTTGTTTCACACTTTTTTGTTAAGTATATAATTCCACATGTGTTAATTCATAGTTTTGATGCCTTCAGTGTGAATGTACAATTTTCAAAGTCATGAAAATACAGAAAAATCTTTAAATGAGAAGGTGTGTCCAAACTTTTGGTCTGTACTGTATATATATATATATATATATATATATATATATATATATATATATACACATATATATATATATATAAATAAAATATCAAAGAAAATCTATAAATATCAAATATATTTTATATATATACACATATATATACTGTATAAGTATAGATCTCATACAGCACTCATATAGGGAAGAAGTCTTATATAAATTGTAAGAATTTTTAACAATTTCATTTATTTTTTGTATTGCTTGTTTTACATATTTTTACCCGGCTTCTTAGGTCAGGCCAATAATTATTCAGTTCGTATAAATACACAGTAAATCTCAAATTTGGCTACAGAACAAGACCATTACAAATAAAAAGTTGCAATAAGTTTACTTTGTATGAGCCGCCACATTTCCATAAATAAGTTGGCTAAACTATAAGCCCTAATTGTGCAAATAAATTCCTTTTTTTTGCATGAAGGTAGATACGTCAGCTAAAATCCGCAGGCTGTTACTTTCGTTGTATTTTTTCCTTTCTGGGAGGGGTGGAGCAGAATTGCTCCTACATTTCAGGGCAGGACTTTTGTTCCTCTTACAGAGGGATCCCCAGTGTGTATCTCTAATATTAGTATCTTTCCTTTGCTGATGATTCCCCTTCATTTTCGTCTACAGAAATGGTAGCTTGTCTGTAACGCGATTGCTAAAAGCAGAAGAGTAATGAAACCTAAACAGAGGCATAATACACACGGGAAGGGGCTACACTAGGTATAAAAGACTTCACCTAAAGTCACACAAGTCTGATGTTCGCTATCAAAGCCGTATCTCATGTCTTGGATGAAGGCTCCGGTGTAGTTTACAGTTTTCCCCAGTCTGGAGATAAAATACCATTTTGGTGTTCAGCACAAATTAGACGTCCCTATTTAATTCATTTTGTTATAGAAATAATATACACTCGACATGGGAATAGCACAAAAGTGAAATTCGGCATTTCAATGCGTTATGTGAATGCGGATTAACTAGGTTTTTGGGTCAGGCGGTGGCCAGGCCAATCCATTGAGCAGATTCTGCACTAGTGAACCACTTATGATTTAAGTTTTGGTTACTAACAATGACATCAAAAGGCGGTCGTGTACTATTGCTGGATGCAGATTTTAATCAAGGTTGATTTTTATTTTTTTTTTAATTTATCATTATTGGCAATTGCAGATTGCTGTATAATTGAAATTTTTTTTATTGATAATTTGCCACGAGTTAAAATATTGAGCTAAATTTTGAACTTTTCTTTAAGCTCTTTACCCTCCATTGACTTTTATGGGGAAATCACCCATTGGCAACATATGGAATGTTTTTTTTTTCCATTGTTCTTTTTTTATATTAAAGAATGCCTAATATTTCAGGTGAATTCTCAGAATCAGCTGCCTTGTGTGAGGAATAATATATAAATATTATTATATAACTTGGATATTGCATTTTTTACCCTCTGCGTTGTCTGTCTCTTAACTTTCAGCTGTCTCTGAGCTAGTGGGTAGAGCTGCTTATTATGTCTCCCATACACAGTATACACAGCCCTGAGTGATATCTGCTCTCCTATCTCTATGTAGCACATGTACAGAAGCAGAAGCAGTATGTAAGAAATTATACAGCAGTACTGAGCAGTGTAGCTGTGGATCCAACCTCAATTATTTTCTAATGATTATCTGGTCACTTCCTGCTCCATGGAGATATTATTTTTCTGCTAAATGAACATCAATGCACAGATAAAGTTGTCTTTAGACCTGAAACTTTTGTGATCTTCCCCTTTCCAAATAATAAACTAAATGTGAAAACCCATATAATTATCCCTCTCTAAACAGGCTATAAAATTTAACTTTTAATCTTTATATTAAAATGTGAATGTAGAGGGTATTAAAATATTGTCCCAAATCATCCAAAATGATTAATAGACTAAAATCTATGACGTTCTGATGGTACCGTGGGGTGTCATCACTAGACCTGAATGGGATAAATAAATCTCAGCACATGTCCCCCCAACATGTTTCACCGCACTAGCGGCATCATCAGGGGATGGGACACTAACATGATTCATTCTCTACATTCATATTTTAATTTTAAAGGTTAAATTTTATAGCCTGTTTAGAGAGGCATAATTATATGGGTTTTCCCATTTGGTTCATTATTTGTATATACATTCCTCCAAGGCTATCCTTTTCCTCTTTGGTTGTGATACTCCCCCTTTGCATACACAAGCATGTTCACTTTAGCTGGCTGTTCATATGTTTTCAACAGGTACAGTGGAGTAAGCCACTGGCAGACACCTCTGGCGGTGGATTATTTCTTCTGAGAACAAAACCATTAAGTGTCGAAATTGAGGAAGCCCAAATCTGATTTTGGAGGGAGAATTATACATAAGATAGTTGGTTGGTCCCTGTATAATTACTGGATTTGGCCAGCTTTGCTCTAACTTATATGAGCCCCTTAAGACTTGGCTAAAGCACTAAATACACAGAAGGTATTAAACTAATTGCTAGCAATTGATGTAGGCTGGGCTTCTACTGATCAAGTCAGGCCAGGACTTGCTCACCACAGGATCACTTGGTAGGTCCAGGTTTAGACACAATAACATGGCTGAGGATATAATCATACTTAAAGAGGACCTATCATTTACTGGGAAACTTCACAAGGAGACCAAAATGTAACCATTTATTAAATATAAATAATTAGGAAATGTCAGGGAGATATTGATGTCAGGAAAATGTTCTTCCATATTTCCCTGACATGGATAGTGACCATTTTTCCCTTTTGCCTGTACCAAGCTGTCTCCATAAAAATCTCAGCACAAAGCCCCAATTAACACAGCCATGAGTAAAGCTTACACAAACAAATGGCAGCCAAGAGGTGCCACCATGCTACTTAGAATGCAAGCATCTTGTCCCTGAAAGACTCAGGGGGTAATTAGTGGCAGGGTTGCAATAATTTGTCTGTAACTGAGAAGGTTTGCTTTTCCGAGCTTAAAAAAGAGATCTCCAGCCACGTCGATTCCGATATGAAATATGGACTAACTGATGTTCCGTAATTTTGACAATAACGGGACCCATATTTTTGGTGGCAGGGACAGCTAAGAAACAAGATGCTCAGTTTTTCATAATCATAAGCCCCTCTGGAGAGCTGGAGAGCAAACACCCAAGAATAGCAGACTGCAACTATGTGATGTGTGGTCTCTAAATGAAGGTAAAATCATAATGGGAAAAATGGCATCATTTCCCCGAAGCCATATACGCTACCAAAACGCAGGCGTCTGGCCAAGCTTCTGCGATCAACGAACGAAGAGTTATCGCAGAAGTTAACATTTTTAATAAAAATGTACAAGCTGGAGACCAGCCCACATGATGTCACCACAAGGGGCGTGTGGGTAAATCTCCCCTTAGGTATAAGAGAACCCACGGACATTAGAGGAGCACTCATTGCCAGGAGGGTATAAGGATTATAAGCAACGGGTCCTGTTCGATAACAGCATAATCAAACTGGGGAGCCCCTCCTGCACCTATGTTGAATCGTCTCCACAATCGTATAGTGTAAGCTTTTCTTCTTTTATCCTGTTTATTTTATGTAGCTGCTTATGTATTTTTAATGTCTCCTTTGTAACCTCCTTGTATATATTTTTTCTTAAACGCTGCCTCCCTTTTGGATTATCAGATGGGAGGTCACCTTGCAGCGGTTGATGGGCACACATGAATTGGCCAATTTATGCGCTAAGAACCTAAGTTTTTTGTAAGTAAAGCTCATTGAGTAATAACACAGTTTAAATCAAATTGTTTTATTGTCTTTATGTATCTTGGCCATAATGGAGTGCTGCTGCGCTTTCTTTTTATATACCTTATGCAGTTTCTGCAGCTTGCACCTGTTTACATTTAGGATGTGCTGGTCAGTTCTTTTTACTTATTACTATAGGAGGTGGTAACTGCCTCCTGTTTGACCTTGCACTTCCCCCATTTAACCAGCAGGTGATGTATATTCTATTCTACCAGCCCATTTAAATTGTAGGTGTTTCAGCCCAGAAGTGACATGTTCTGTCCAGAGTTATAGGCTTGTAGCCCAAGAGAGGCAAGTAGGCAGAGTAGTACCCATCAGATGAGAGGTCACCTTGCAGAGGTTGATGGGCACACATGAATTGGCCAATTTATGCGCTAAGAACCTCCGTTTTTTGTAAGTAAAGCTCATTGAGTAATAACACAGTTTAAATCAAATGGTTTTATTGTCTTTATGTATCTTGGCCATAATGGAGTGCTGCTGCGCTTTCTTTTTATATATCCCTTTTGGATTAAATATAAAATGTAATAGTTCTGTTTCTTTTTTTCTGTAATCGTTCCCTTCCCCGAAGCCATGTACGCTACCAAAATGCAGGAGTCCGGCCAGGCATGTATTATAATTCAAACTCGGCCGGTGGTAGCAGAAAATAATATTAATAATCGGGCTATCATGAAGCTGACAGTGACGGTACGGGGGCGTAAACGCAGATTCCATGCGTTGGAACCCAGAGGTGTGACGACATACTCTCACTGGTCGCTTGCCAATATCCACGTAGCAAGTAATCTGGATCGTGTGCTCGCAATTCTGGACGAAATACTGACAGCGTGACAACACGGTGAGATATTGTGTGATCTCCCTGGTGTCGTCCATGTTTGGAATCCCTGACAGAGAAGTAAAAATATTTCTATTTATTTATATATGTAATTGGGCTCTCCACTGTCTGCCTATGTTCTAGTTGACAGCTGAGTGAGTTTTCCTGCCTCTGAGCTAGGAGAGACCACTGTGCTGAGGGAAACAGTGTACAGAATGGATGCATAGTGGAGAGTAGTTCTGCTGTTCACGATAGATGTATTGCGATATTACATTTCTGTTTAGTATGTAGCATTAGGAGAAAAGAATATAAAAAAATGGTAACTAGGAATACCAAACGTAGATGGGACATGTTTAAGGAAATACTACTAAAATCATGTAGAAATGTATACCCTCTGGTAATAAAATGTCCAGGAATAAAAAGAAACCATTATGGATAAATAAGACAGTACAAAGTGTCATAAGACGAAAACAAAGGGCAATCAAAATCTTGAAGGCCAAGAGTACTGAAATAGCATTTCAGGAGTATAAAGACTTAAATAAGAAATGTAAAAAAGAAATCAAGTTATCTACAGAGCAAAAATAGCCAGCGACATTAAATTAAATCCCAACGAATTTTATAAATACATCAATGCCAAAAAGAAAAAAACATATGGTATCGGCCCCTTAAAAGATGATAATAACAAAATAATTGTAGAGGACAAAGAAAAGGCTGAGATATTAAACAGGCACTTTTCATCCATGTTCACCAACAAACCACCTGTTCCAGGGATCTTTCAACAGGGCAAAAATCACAGTTCACCACCTGATATAACTAGTTTAACACAAAAATAAGTACGCCTGCGTCTGAGCAAATTAAATATTGACAAATCCCCTGGCCCAGATGGTATTCATCCACGGATACTGAGGGAATTAAGCTGTGTAATTGACAAACCGCTGAATCTCACTTTCTTCGTCTCTCTGGTAACAGGGGTAGTGCCACAGGATTGGAGGATAGCCGATGTGGTACAGATATTTAAGAAAGGTAAGAAGGTGGATCCAGGTAACTACAGTCCGGTAAGTCTGACATCAGTAGTGTGCAAAGTTTTTGAGGGCATCATAAGAGATGACCTGCACAGTAATATCGCAGAAAATAATATAATAAACGATAATCAGCATGGATTCATGAAAAATAGGTTTGAGGGGGGTAAGTGCAAATCTGGATGTTGGTAATGCGGCTGATGTGTTTATCTGGACTTTGCAAAGGCATTTGATACTGTACCACATAACAGCCTTATATTGAAGCTACAAAAGCAAGGACTTGGGAGAACTATATGCAGATGGGTATGGAATTGGCTAAAAGACTTGAAACAAAGTCGTCATAAATGGTACGTTCTCTAAATGGGACAAAGTCAGCAGTGGGGTGCCACAGGGATTTGTGCTAGGACCGATTCTTTTTAACATCTTTATTAATGACCTTGGGGATGGGATTGAGAGTAAAGTGTCAATCTTTGCACCAAACTATGTAGGATATTAAAATCTGATCTTGAAGAGTTATGACTCGCCCAGGGGGGATATGGGGGCGACTCGGTACCCGGGCCTTTACCTTCTTTGTAGGATGTCACGGCAGTCGGCTCCCGGGCCGTCCTCAGGGGTCACTCTTTAAAAGGGGGTTTTTGTTAACAGTTTGTCTCGTGACGCCACCTGTGGTTCCCGGTAATGAGTATCGGCGCTGCTGCAGACCTCCGAGGGTGAAGGGATGGTAGCTGGGATGTTTCTGCTCCCCATAGGTGGAGCGGGCCCCCGGGGCAGGGTTGATCGAAGGAATGCAGGTGAGAGGTGGCCCGGTTGGGTCAGGGGGAATGACGGACATGCACACAGAGGATTCCCTTCAGTACCTTTACAGGTATAGCGGCAGGTAGGGTCCAGGGTACTTAATAGGAAGGGTGCACTTCAGAACTCTCCCCAGTGAGCGGGTTGTGGGCCTCCTGGTCTGTGTCTTCCTCTCTCTAAGCTTCTGGCCAGCCTGGAACTTGGCCTAGCTTCTATGTTGTTTTGCTCTCTCACCTGACTGCTTGGTAGTAGGACTTTTCTCTGGCAACCACTATCCCTAGACGCCGGGGCCTCCGTGGTTCCTAGTCCTGTAATTGATGGTAGCTTCAGGATGACCAGGGGTCTGGAAGCCTCCTGGTAAGCCGGTTGTCCCTACTGGGTGTAGAGAACCCTGCAGGGCGGACCCGGTGTCCGGCTTGTGTCTTGGGGTGAGCCTGAGATGCTCCTCTGCCCCCTTAACTCCTCTCTTCTCTCTGTCCTTGCCTCGGCCACACTCGGGGCCCTCAGTACAGCAGCAGACATACTGCGTCCTCACTGCTCCCAGTGTCAGCACACTCTCTTCAGACTACTCTCTGACTGACTAACTAACTAACTCCACCCTCCAGTTTATATATCCCTAACAGGGCTCCCTCTGGTGGTCTGAGGTGGAAGGGTGGAGGTGTCTGTTTGTAGTGAGGGCCTCTTGTGGAGAAGTCCATTCATGCACCCTTTTGGGTCCTGTGGTACCTGTAGTAGTAGGGTTACAATATTGCAGAATGATCTGGATAAGACATCTGAATGGGCAAACATTTGGCAGACGAGGTTTAATGTAGATAAATGTAGAGTAATGCACCTAGGACGGAGTAATCCTATTGCTGCATATACATTAAATGGAAGTATACTCGGGACTACAGAAGAGAAGGACTTGTTCGGGCATGGAACCCCAAACACGGACTTCCTCAGGAAGTCTGTGTTAATGTTCAGGTTCGGGTGTTTGCTGCACTGTCATTTGCGTGACAGCGCAGGAAACACAGGCTCTGATGGGCGGTAATAGCATTACCGCGGTCAAAGTGCTGTGAGATCATGCTGACAGGTGTCAGCATCACGCAAATGACAGTGCGGGAAACCAGGTATATTCGGCTCCCCCATTCACATGAATGGGGTCCGTGTTCGGGGTTCTGGTACTCGAACCCGAACTTTTAATAAACTGTTCGGCTCAATTAGCCGAACCTGAACAGTCACGGGTTCGCCGATCACTAGTTACAAGTAAGCTGAGCAGCAGTACTCAATGGCAAGTAGCCGCAAAAGCAAACGATTTTAGGATGCATAAAAAGAGAAATAAAACCCTGTGATCCCAAGGTATGGTTATCCCTTTATAACACGGTGGCTCAGTGGTTAGCACAGTGGCTCAGTGGTTAGCTCTGCAGCCTTGCAGCGCTGGGGTCCTTGGTTCTAATTCCACCAAGGACAACATCTGCAAGGAGTTTGTATGTTCTCCCTGTGTTTGCGTGGGTTTCCTTTGGGTTCTCTGGTTTCCTCCCACACTCCAAAGAAATACTGATAGGGAGTCTAGATTGTGAGCCCCAATGGGGGCAGTGCCCATAATGTCTTTAAATTGTCTGAATTATAAAGCGCTGTGGAATATGTTGGCGCTATATAAATAAAAAAGAAAGAAAGAAGAAGAAGAAATCACTGGTGAGGCCACATCTGGAATATGGGATCCAGTTTTGGGCTTCACATTTTAAAAAGGATATTCAGAAGATAGAGTCAGTTCAAAGGTGGGCAACTAGATTATTACATGGGATGGAGGCCTCTCATATGCTGAGAGGTTGAAAAAGTTGGGCTTGTTTAGCTTAGAAAAAAGACACCTCAGAGGAGATCTCATTTACATGTATAAATATGTGAGGTCAGTACAAAGGACTAGTACATGACTTATTCCTTCCAAAGACCATACTAAGGATCAGGGGGCACTCATTACGGGTGGAAGAAAGACGATTCCAGCAGCTAAACGGGAAAGGGTTCTTTACAGTCAGAGCAGTCAGAATGTGCTATGCCGACCACAAGAAGTAGTAATGGCCGACACTAACAGCTTTCAAAAAAGGGCTGGATGATTTACTCGATACAGGTAACATTGAATGTACAGTTAAATTAGACAAAATGTTACACCTATAGTAGTACATTTAGTATGGTAATAGTAATTACATAACTAGTATTATAATTAGGTTTGATCCAGGGTTCTAGGACTGATCGCCTTTTCTCGGGGTTAGGAAGGAATTTTTCCCCTGTGACACAAATTGGCTGAATGTGTCCTGCAGTTTTTGCCTTCTTCTGGATCAACAGATTTAGGCATAGGGATTTTAGTAATACCATTATTAGAATCACAAGAGTAATACAAAATATAAAACTAATTAAAAAAATTAAATTATAAATGCTAATTTTTAATTATAATAGTGCAGCAATAATAAAAATGGTAAGAATAATACATTTGTGAGGCGAAGTCCCAATTAGTTAGTAAGTTAGCGTAGTGTTAGTGTAGGGAGTACAATTGGGGGAGGAAGGTTGAACTTGATGTACCTAGGTCTTTATTCAACCTACGTTACTATGTTACTAAACAGCAATAGGGGTGCATACATACCAGGATGGGTGTGAGGGGGGCCATACATACCAGGATGAAGGGTGCCCTACATACCAGGAAGAGGGATGAGGGGGGCCATGCATACCAGGATGGGGGGTTGGGGTGCCATGCATATCAGGATTGTGGTGCCATGCATATCAAGATGGGGATGGGGGCCACATATAACAGGAAGGAGGGGTCATATATACCAGGATGGGGGATATTAATAGAATTGGGGGACATTATCCCTATAACAGTGTCAGCAGCAGACCCCCTCCCGTTTAACAGGGCATCATGAACACATTTTTTGCTTACATTTTTTTTTTCTATTTTCCTCCTCTAAAACCTAGGTGCGTCTTATGGTCCGGTGCGTCTTATAGTTCGAAAAATACGGTATCTAGTTTTCCCTTAAAAGACACTTGTGAAGAAGAAGTTAGACAACCAGTTCATGAAAATGTGTAACCAACTTATTTCGACATTTTTAATTAAAAATTTGCTTTCAATTTTGCAAAAGGAAAAAAAACACTTTACTTTTTACCATACGATTCTAATTGAGAATATACTGTATATTTATGCTGGCTAAAATATTTAAGATAAGAAGTGAATGTACCTGACAAAGGCTCCTTGTTTTATAATCTGAATAGCAGTATATTATCTCAGCGCTCGCTATAGAAGTACATCTGTATCTCCTATAAGGCAATTGTTACATGGCTTACACCTTCCCTTCAAGGCCAGCCAGGCACGGAAATACTCCAGTAATTGTCTGCATTATATGGATCATTGACTTTCAGCAATGTATCTATTGGAGCAACTGTCCATTTATCTGGAAAATTACCACATGGCACGACAACATTATATTGTTATTCAACACTTGTCTCAGAGCAGGCCGATGCATTACTGGAGTCCAAACACAGCAGATTTTATTTCGCTGCTGTTCACTAAAGAACATTCAAAAGTCATTGAACAGTATGTAGATCATTTTCCGCACTGATCTGATACCTACAATTTTATATATAGTAATTTCCCCCTT
The DNA here is from genome assembly GCF_046119375.1 of Phyllobates terribilis. Taxonomy (NCBI): domain Eukaryota; kingdom Metazoa; phylum Chordata; class Amphibia; order Anura; family Dendrobatidae; genus Phyllobates; species Phyllobates terribilis. The sequence continues at coordinate 405,424,217 of NW_027362765.1, forward strand.
TAGTAGTCAGAACAAAAATCTAGTAACTAGTAAATCAAAATCGTTTTGCCCCGGGTGGTAAACACTATAGTATAAAAATGTCCCACAACAATGATATATTGAAAAAAACCTGTGCTAAAATGGTCATAGCCTGGTGCATGTGAGCATGCAGAAAAGGAATGTTCTCTCCCTCCCTTCATGTGTAGAAAGAAGGGCTCACAGTGGATATTCAGATGTAACAATAAAGATACCAGGAGTGTTAAGGTAAGAAGAGGCTGCTCACACTGCTGTCCACCCTGTCTATCTGATCTAATACTGGAGATACCAGGAGTGCTGAGGTTAAAAGAGGCTGCTCACACTGATGTCCACCCTATCTGATCTAATACTGAAGATACCAAGGGTGCTGAGGTAAGATGAGGCTACTCACACTGCAGTCCACCCTGTCTATCTGATCTAATACTGGACATACCAGCAGTACTGAGGTTAGAAGAGGCCGCTCACACTGCTGTCCACACTGTTCATCTGATCTAATACTGGAGATACCAGGGAATATGAGGTAAGAAGAGGCTGCTCACACTGCTGCTCTTCCTGTCTATCTGATCTAATGCTAGAGATACCAGGAGTGGTGAGGAACAAAGAGGCTGCTAACACTACTGTTCACTCTGTCTATCTGATCGAATACTGGAGATACCAGTGGTGCTGAGGTAAGAAGAGGCTGCTCACACTGATGTCTATCCAATTTAATACTGGAGAAACCAGGGGCGATGAGGTAAGAAAAGGCTGCTCACACTGCTGTCCACCCTGTCTATTTGATCCAATACTGCAGATACCAGGGGTGCTGAGGTAAGAAGAGGCTGCTTACTCTGCTGTCCACCTTGTCTATCTGATCTGAGACCAGGGGTGCTGAGGTAAGAAGATTTTACTCACACTGCTATCCACCCTGTCTATCTAATCTAATACTGAAGATACAAGGGTTGCTGAGGTAAGAAGTGGCTGTTCACACTGCTGCTCACCCTTTCTATCTGATATAGTTCTGGAGATAACAGTGGTGCTGATATAAGAAGAGGCTGCTCACCTTGCTGTCTATCTGATCGAATACTGGGGATACCAGGAGTGCTGAAGTAAGAAGAGGCTGCTCACACTGCTGTCCATCTATCTGATCCAATACTGCAGATACCAGGAGTGCTGAGGTAAGAAGAGACTACTCAACACTGCTGTCCATCCTGTCTATCTGATCTAATACTGGAGATACCAGTGGTGCTGAGGTAAGAAGAGATTGCTCACACTGCTGTCCACCCTGTCTATCTGATATAATACTGGAAATACCAGGTGTGCTAAGGTAAGAAGAAACAGCTCACACTGCTGTCCACCTTGTGTAGCTGATCTAATACTGGAGATACCAGGGATGATGAGGTAAGAAGAGGCTGCTCACACTGCTGTCCACCATATCTTTCTTATGACACTACATGGTATAGGTTATCTCCAGGTCACAGTAGTGGAGCTTCCTACTGCACATGCTCACAGGCACTCATCCCATTAATATTATAGAATAAACACAATTCATGGACCAGGTAGTATATAGATCACAATGTGAATATATATATATATATATATATATATATATATATATATATATATATATAAACTATCATAAGTATTATAGTTAATACTACCAAATAGTGGACTGAATAAGCTCCATCGTCAAGGAAAGTATACAAAACAAAAAAATAAAAAGAAACGAAACCAGAGCCACCAAAAATATTTGAAAATATTAAATTCACAAGTTTATTATAAATAGGCATACAAAAAGGGGTAAGTACAAAAAATATGCGAAGCTAAAATAACCCACCCCACATGGCATAACCTCAAGACCGATCCTATATTCCACCAGATGAGATCATATATTTGTACTAGCATATCTGTACTGAAGTCATCACTGCGGCAAGGAAGATCCACATTGTGTATCCATTTATATGTCCATATAATAATGGGCATGACCAAATTATTGCACAATTGTTTGAAACCTAATATATCAATACTAATTCCTAATTTCATAAATGGATGCACATAATGACTCCTGCTGCCCTTTGCTGCCTCAAACTATAATCTAAAGTCATTCATAGCACAGCCGCTGTGTACATACCAGGGGACGAAGGGAAAACCGAAACGCGCGTCGGGGCATTCCCTGCTCCTCGTGTGCACCCTCTGACAGACCTGTGATCTCTCCTTGACTGCCCTGCGATCTTTTGATGTCCCTGGTATGTACACAGCGGCTGTGCTATGAATGACTGTAGATTATAGTTTGAGGCAGCAAAGGGCAGCAGGAGTCATTATGTGCATCCATTTATGAAATTAGGAATTAGTATTGATATATTAGGTTTCAAACAATTGTGCAATAATTTGGTCATGCCCATTATTATATGGACATATAAATGGATACACAATGTGGATCTTCCTTGCCGTAGTGATGACTTCATTACAGATATGCTAGTACAAATATATGATCTTATCTGGTGGAATATAGGATTGGTCTTGAGGTTATGCCATGTGGGGTGGGTTATTTTAGCTTCGCATATTTTTTGTACTTACCCCTTTTTGTATGCCTATTTATAATAAACTTGTGAATTTAATATTTTCAAATATTTTTGGTGGCTCTGGTTTCGTTTCTTTTTATTTTTTTGTTTTGTATACATTAATATTATAGGAAAGGTTTTTGTCAGTGTACCAATGTGGCAGCCATTTTACTTATATAGTGATTATCTCCTTAGGCTAAACAATTGTGATTTCATAAGTAAAAGTATTTAGGAAATTTTTTTATTGACTTATTTTTTTCTATTCCTGAAGAACCCTCTTATGGTTTGCTGCAATTAGGGCACCTGTCATATATTTATCAGAATTTGTGAGTTTTCCCCATTTTGTCACTATAATTTTGGCACAAATTTAGCTAAATTATAGCATACATCTATGCCAAACATGATATAGATTTGACTTTTTCACACATCGACAGGTAAACATGCCCAAAATGTATTTGGTTTATCTTGCACCAGATAGCTTCTTATTAAGACTGGCATTTGAAACCCCTGTAAACTCTCCCAACATTTGCCATTGGAGGAGGATTGGGAAACCTCCATACAGAACAGATGGTCATCTGGTCCTGCCAAAATTAGTGGGTATCGGCCATCTAAGCCTTTGTTAAAAAGTTGATAAAAATTTTAGAAAAAGATACCGGTCCAAGTCCAAACTATATTCCATTGTATTGATCCAAAAGGAAGACAAAAATATCTAGGAAGTAGATGATAGATGCCCAATATATAGGGAACAAAATATTTTCCAGCTCCAACTATACCAAAAAACCTCCTGGATCATCTTCCAATTTCCAGAAGTCAATAAACCTGTTGGGATGATTTTACTTATTATTGAAACAAGTACAAATAAAATTATTTGTTTTGTAGTAATCTAATGTGTTAGTGGTGACATATACAGTGGCATGTAAAAGTTTGGGCACCCTTGGCTAGAATTACTGTTATTGTGAATAGTTAAGCAAGTTGAAGATGAAATGATCTTTAAAAGGCTTACAGTTAAAGAAGACCCATTTCCTTTGCATTTTAGGAAAAAAAAATGTTTTTCATCTTTTACATTTTAAAAATTACAAAAACTGAAATGGGTCGATGCAAAAGTTTCAGCACCCTTGGAGATTTGTGTGCTCAGATAACTTTGACCAAGGTTTTAGACATTAATTAGCCTGCTGGGTTATGGCTTGTTCACTATCATCGTTAGGAAAGGCCAGGTGATGCAAATTTGCTAGCGCTATAAAAAACCAGCCTCCTCTAACCTTGTGCCAAAAAACAGCAGCCGTGGGTTCTTCTAAGCAGCTGCCTAGCACTCTGAAAATGGTGGAGGCCCACAAAGCAGGAGACGGATATAAGAAGATAGCAAAGCGTTTTCAAGTTGCTCTTTCCTCAGTTTGAAATGTAATTAAGAAATGTCAGTTAACAGGAATAGTGGAGGTCAAGATAAGCTCTGGAAGAACAAGCAAAATATCAGTGAGAGCTGCTCGTAGGATTGCTAGAGAAGCAAATCAGAACCCTTTCTTGACTGATAAAGACTTTCAGAAAGATGTAGCAGACTCTGGAGTTGTGGTACACTGTTCTACCATTCAGAGACACCAGCACAAATGTGGCCTTCATGGAAGAGTCATCAGAAGAAAACCTCTCCTGTGTCCTCACCATGAAATTCAGCGTCAGAAGTATAATAATAATAGTAGTAGAAGTATGCAAAAGAACATCTAAACAAGCCTGACGCATTTTGGAAACAAGTCCTGTGGACTGATGAGGTTCAAAAATAACTCTTTGGTCACAATGATCAAAGGTATGTGTGGAGAGAAAAGGGCACAGAATTTCAGGAAAAGAACATCTCACCAACTATTAAGCATGACGGTGGATCAATCATGATTTGGGGTTGTGTTTCAGCCAATGGCACGGGGAACATTTCATGGGTAGAGGGAAGAATGGATTCAATGAAATTTCAGCAACTTCTTGATGCATACATAACACCATCTGTAAAAAAGCTGAAGTTGAAGAGGATGGTTTCTACACATCGATAATGATCTTAAACACACATCAAAATCCACAATAGAAAACCTCAAAAGGCGCAGGCTGAAGGTTTTACAATGGCCCTCACAGTCCCCTGATGTGAACATCATTGAAAATCTGTGGCTAGACCTCAAAATAGCAGTGCATGCAAGACGACCCAGGAATCTCACAGAACTGCAAGAATTCTCCAAGGAAGAATGGATGAAAATCCATCGCTCAAACTGAAAGACTCTAGTCTGGCTACAAAAAGAGTTTATAAGCTGTGATACTTGTAAAAGGGGGCGCTACTAGGTACTAACCATGCAGGGTGCACAAACTTTTGTATTGGCGCATTTTCCCTTTTTGTAATTTTTAAAATGTAAAAGATGAAAATATTTTTTTTTTTTCACTAAAATACAAAGGAAATGTGTCATCTTTAACTGTAGCCCTTTTGGAGACCATTTCATCTTCAACTTGCTTAACTGTTCACAATAACAGTAATTTGGACCAGGGGTGCCCAAACTTTTACATGTCACTGTAAAGTTTTGAATCTTCATGGAAATTAGGCTAGAAGTACATTAGGGGTTTGTTTCTACAGCCTGAGTGCATTGACACGCCCCAATGCACTTCTAGGCTCGTTTGCATATGACTTCAAAGCTTGATTTCTGGGATTGCTACAAAACAAGTATCATTTTTATTGTTGTTCTTGAACCTTTACTGAAGTACCAATAGTTTCAGTAATAAAATCGTCCTGAATGGCTCCCTTTAAAGACAAATCAAAGAAACTACAGTGTCCCTTTTAAGATATGGAGTCATTGGTTTAAATGGGACTTAAAGACTGAAGAACAAGAAGGAAATGGTTTTAAGGAGTGCAGAAAAGTAGTATTACTGTACCGGTAATAACTCATTATCATTTTTATGAAGTGTCCTTGTACAGTAGCAATTTTCACATACTGAGTTGGGAAACCTGTTTCTTTTATTAGTTGCTAAGCTCTTGATACTTTTACCATATTGCGGTGGGTTAGAGGTATAAGCTTTATTGTCTTATGTTATTGAAAACCCAGATTCCCTCTGCCTTTTCCCTCAGGTCAAGATTTGTCTAAGAATACATTCTTATTTCTCAATGTACAAAGTCTGTCTGGAGAGAGGTGAAAAAAAAGAGAAAGATTATGACTGTAATATACTTAAATCCAATTTATTTGCCTGACTAGAAACTTCGACAGTTCTCAATAGCTTCCTGGAGTTTGTATTTAATTCCTCAATGACATTCGGAGTCATCATCAAAAGTCAGATTTCTAAAGCGCCGCGGTCCTCAGACTTGAGCCTGATAAGTTTATTATGATAATTTAATAAATTTACAAGTCAGAGAGGACACAGAGCACTGGTGTGAAGGAAAACAAGTTTATACAGAGCTAACCGATACTTTGTTGCTTTCTCCATATAAAGGGATGAGAACTTTTCTTAAAGGGAATCTTAGCAGGTTTTTGCTACTTAATCTAAGTGCAGAGAGTCTAATTCCAGCAATGTGTCACTTATTAGGCAGCGTGTTGCAGTTTTAATACAAGGAGTGTTTTATCAGCAGGAGATTATCACTACTGGACTAGGTCTCACGTGCTAGGTAGTCCAGCTAATATATAACCCCGCCACCGGCACTGATTGGCAGCTTGCTGACAGTGTACAGAGGAAGCTGCCAATCAGTGGTGTGGGCGGGGTTACACACAGCTCAGCATCCTGACCACTGCTACATCTACAGCAGAGATTCTATCAAAACTGCAGCAAGCAGCCCAGTAAGTGACACGTTGCTGGAATCAGGCTCTCAGCCCATATGTAAGTAGGTTACTTGGTGCAACAGTGCAGACAATGAGGAGACAGTGGAGATTGAACCAAAAACGATTTATTTACTATGTACAGATCAAGGATTAGTGCCTTAAGTATGAGATTGGGAAATGGCACAAGCAAAGACAGTAACACAGGTTATATTGCAATACAGAATTTAGCAACACATATATCCATAATATATTCATAATATTATTCACGTGTTATTATTCCTATCTCTGAGTAGCGGTCACCATCAACGTTATCTTACAACAGTGTCACTCTACTCGTCACTCTCGCTGGCTATCTGGACAACGCTAAGTGGTACACAGGCCCCAACAGGGGTCACGACACTACCCGCTAGGCCGCAAGTCCAATTCAGGTGCAGTTTCTCTCACTCAACTTGCTTACCGCTTTCACTACTTGAAGTGTAGTCCCAGTCCACTCCCAGTACTGTATGTCTGCGCAGGAAAACAACGGCCCACAGGAACGGTCCTCTGCTACAGCTGGATCGTCTCTCAAGCCTGGTTCGGATCTGAGTTTGGATCACCAATTTTCCTCTCAGCTCAGGTCACCAATCTTCCTCTCAGCTCGAGTCACCAATCTTCCTCTCAGGTCGGGTCACCGATCTTCCTCTCAGCTCGGGTCACCGATCTTCCTCTCAGCTCGGGTCACCGATCTTCCTCTCAGCTCGGGTCACCGATCTTCCTCTCAGCTCGGGTCACCGATCTTCCTCTCAGCTCGAGTCACCAATCTTCCTCTCAGGTCGGGTCACCGATCTTCCTCTCAGCTCAGGTCACCGATCTTCCTCTCAGGTCGGGTCACCGATCTTCCTCTCAGCTCGGGTAACGGATCTTCCTCTCAGCTCGGGTCACCGATCTTCCTCTCAGCTCGGGTCACCGATCTTCCTCTCAGCTCGGGTCACCGATCTTCCTCTCAGCTCGAGTCACCAATCTTCCTCTCAGGTCGGGTCACCGATCTTCCTCTCAGCTCGGGTCACCGATCTTCCTCTCAGCTCGGGTCACCAATCTTCCTCTCAGCTCGGGTCATCGATTTTCCGCTCAACTCGGGTTACCGATCTTCCTCTCAGCTTAGGTAACGGATCTTCCTCTCAGCTCGGGTCAGCGATCTTCCTCTCAGCTCTTGCCTTCTTCAGAATCTGACCGCTCTCGGACCCTTCTGTGGCGATGATGGCTGTAAGCCCACTTCGTGGCCACATGACCTGCCTGGTATAGCGTCTGGCACCAAATCCTCCCTTCTCAGCCCGGCCAGGCCGTTTTATATGTAGTATTTGCCCCACAGCTGTCATCTGACCTGGTGTCTTCACCAATCTTCTCCCTATAGGAACATGTACTTCACTCTTGTTCTTGGATTCCTACTAATACAATTCTTTTTACTTTCACGTTCACTTTTGACCAGCCGATGTTGGTGTTTGCTTGCAGTTACTCGGTTAGGCACTACCTATACTCGACTTTTCTCTTGTCTACCTCCTTACACAGACATCCATGCTGCACTCAGATTACATAAAAACAAACTGTTGGACAGATTCCCTTTAAGAAATGTTCTATATGGCAACCAGGTCTGGTTATACAGTATGGAAAGTCTTGATCTGTCAATCAGATCATAGAAATAATCACAGCAGTAGAGGACAACGATGTTTATGTTGTAGGAGGCAGTGACCTTTCCACTGCCCTTGGTTATGGCAAGGTGCTTGCACATACTTTGAAAACAATACATTAGGGAAGGATGAGCAATATCCATTAAGCAAATGAACAAATGACTCTCACCAATGGAAATTTGAGGGGTTTTATTTAGGCTTTTCCAGAAAGTACTTTGGTGGATCTCAAAGTAAATGCTGTTCTTCCCTGTAGATATTTCCTAATGTTTTATAGCATTTAAAGCTGTTTTTTTGTTACCAAAGTCTAAATCGTCTTCCTAGAGTTACTGCATATCATAAAAGTTTGTAAACTCGCAGTCAGCACTAGAGGGAGCTCAGAGTATACAGTGTTATTACTGACCTTAAAGGGCTTGTCCAGCAACAGAATATTTCTTATGCCCTTCTGGACTAAATAAAAAGTATAGAGAATGTCCGGGGACCAGAGAAGCATTAAAAAAGGAGCAGCGGAGGATCTTTTGTTTTGAAAAACAGCAGAAGGGACACAACAGACAGGAACAAATAATATTACAATACCGTTAGCTTTATTTTTCAGGAAGTAACATAACCCCTTTTTGGACAGTCACTTTAAAGAGAAGCTACTGTCAAAAAAATGGCCTATATTTTAAATTAGGTTTTTGTGCTGAATCAATTTTTTTTTCTATTTTTTTTGGCCAATTTTATTTTCATAGCATGATCTTTATTAAAAAAGTAAAATTAGTAATCGTCCGCTGGTTTTTTTTTAGACTCTAACTTCCTGTTGTTTCAGGAAACAACACCTGTACATTAGCCACAATGAACAATGTGCAAATATCATTGTGAAGAGGGGGAGCTGTGTCATCGCCCATTCTGAATGGTCGATCATGTGCTATCAGCTGTATATAGAGGTGTAATATGCCATTGTAATCCTGCTTTACTAATAAAGACCTTTGCTGAAAAATCTTCCTGAAAGACAGGAAGAATGAATGTAAAAATGCCTCAGTGGCAAGTGTGAAAGTGTGTTCTTAAGTTTTATTTCCCCTTAAGCTGTTTATTTTAGTAAACTTGTCTCCAGATTTAAAAAAAAAAAAAACTGCTTTGATTATTATAATGTCTTAAACCTGATGAGGCTATTGTATTTACTTGCAAAATCCAATGTAAAGTCAGAATGGCTGATATTAAAGATGAGCATTTTAAGAGTCCAGGACTCCTAAAATGCTTATTTTATTATTCAGTGGGGAAACTTTCAAAAAAGTATTACACAGTCATTCTTAAATGTATTTTCAAAGTAAGTGAACCAGCCTCTTTGGGTTTAAGATCTATTTAGTAATATAAGCAGCTGGTATTTTGGAATCTGGTGACAGATATAAATAAAAGTAAAATATTATTACTGTGTATGGGAAAGCTGGATACAGCCAGCATGATTTCCCCCACAGTCCCACAGGGGTCAACATCTATCTAGTTATTCAGAGATGGGTGTAGGATTGAGGAATACAGACGGAGTTGTGATTCCGGTTGAAGCAATAATTGCAGATATATGGGTCATTATTACCCAACTCTTACGGTATGATTTCAGTAAGAAATATATGTATATTATTTTTAGACATCGATCCCATTACATCTCTGCTTCATATTTACAATGACAGTCCTATTTCGTGAATGCAAGGGTCTATGGAATGGAAACAAAGTCCCTTTATCAAGGACCGTACTGGTTCACATTAGTATTTTGCTTGGCACAAAGCTACTTTGCATTACTGTAATTAATATGTGAGGTATATGTTTTACCCTCCTGAGGATTCGATACATAATTCAGCAGAACCGCGCTCCTGTTCATTGACGAAACTTTGAACACTTTCCCTGGCAATTTGCAGAGTATTAGGGATTATTACCCTGGAGTCATTATTTTAAGGTGTTTGAAGCTGCGGCGAATACGATATAAATTGTAGAAGTAAAGAATCTCAAACATCTGTTATTAACTATGAAAGCAAAACCATAAAAGACAAAGTCACATTTGTGATCATTCTCAATAGTCTTTTTATGAACGGTAATTACCAAAATAATCTACAGACGCGGCTCTAATTATTATTGGAGAGAATAGTTTCCGAAAACCTCCGCACCAGTCAGATAGGGAGCAGTATAATCTAATGAACAGCCCTGGGGTTACAAAACGGTTCAATCCTCGCTCTCAAATCTGTCGTCGCAGCTGATGAGCCGTAAAGGGAACTTTACCCCTTGTTCAAATTTACTCAGTTTTAAAAATGTAAAGTCGTTTGCAAATTCCTCTCTTTTTTAATATCGAAAGGTGCTCCGGAACGAAGACGCAGAGGGGCTTAATGTTCATTTGTAGATTTGGAGGGGATCATAATCTCAATTGTTTCTTTTATCTTAGGGAAAATGATTGCTCCCTTGGATTTTAGAGGCAACTTATGTAGACCTTTTTTTTTTTTTCTTAGATGTTTCGTTACATTTTTTTTGACCTTTATTACCCACCATTGAAGATTAGGGATGAGCGGACTCATAGAATTTCGGGTTCTGGTACCCGACCTGAACTTTATTCCAAAGTTTAGTTCAGGTACCAGAAATGCACCCGAACTTGAACCAGAACCCCATTGATATCAATGGGGACCAAAACTTTTGAGCTGGAAAATTCTCTCCCTCTGCAACAGACTTCCCCCAGAACTCCGAACTCTGGAATGGACTTCCCACGGAACTCCGAACTCTGCAATGGACTTCCCACGGAACTCCGAACTCTGCAATGGACTTCCCACGGAACTCCGAACTCTGCAATGGACTTCCCACGGAACTCCGAACTCTGCAATGGACTTCCCGCGGAACTCCGAACTCTGCAATGGACTTCCCGCGGAACTCCGAACTCTGCAATGGACTTCCCGCGGAACTCCGAACTCAGCAATGGACTTCCCACGGAACTCCGAACTCAGCAATGGACTTCCCACAGAACTCCGAACTCTGCAATGGACTTCCCACGGAACTCCGAACTCTGCAATGGACTTCCCACGGAACTCCGAACTCTGCAATGGACTTCCCACAGAACTCCGAACTTTGCAATGGACTTCCCACAGAACTCCGAACTTTGGAATGGATTTCCGGGAGAAGTGAGTGTTCGGCTCTAGCACCGGACACTAACTGTCCGGAACAAACCCAAACTTTTAAGAAGACCATTAAAAGGGAACCTCTCTGCTCGTTTTTACATATGGGAGTAGTATGGCGGTCGAAGAGCTGGAACCCAATAAAAATTATATTTTCATGTTGAAATTCGATCTGCCAGTCGTGAGAAATCTAGTGTAGAAGCTATATGTAAATTAGACTGGAAGTGCACTTTGAAGAATCAGTGACACGTCCCCTGTGCTCTTCCAGCCTAATTTGCATATGACTTCTACACTAGATTTTTTGTAACTGGCCCAAGGGATTGTAAATGCAAAAAAAAAAATAAATAAAAAACCCCCAAAACCTTATACTCTTGTACAGTACTGGCCCCAGGTTTCCTGGCGCTCATGTGCCATTGTTATGTTTCGTGAGCGCTGCAGACAAATCAGCAGCCGCTGATGGGCTGCAGTGCTCACACTTCCTGTGAAGAAAACTTGGAGGTCCAATAAAAGTGTGAATGAAGCAGCCCATCAATGGCCACTGATTTATATGTCTTGTGAGCGGTACAGTCAGTGGCACGCGAGCTCCAGGTGGCGCTGTGGGAGGTGACTCTTTTTTAATTTTACATGGGGGGAGGGGACTACTTGGCAATAATCCATGGTCACAGTAGTAGAGCCCTGCAAACATCCTCTTTCCGGCAGCATTCCTGGCGCCTCATTGGATTAGTAGGTCTGGCTGCAACGATGGCTGCAACGATGGCTGCAGCAGGTCACAGGCACGACCCAGCATTGGGGCTACAAACCAGAAGAGGCACCAGAGAAGGTACGTATGGCGCTGGTCTGGTGGTCACAGATTACCAACAAGGCAGCCAGAGTCTTTCTTGCTCACCTTTAAAGGATACAGATCTGATAATCTCCAATGTAGCAGTAATGTCTGGGCCGATGATTGCTGCAGTCAATCACTGGCCTTCGCTGCTCAGCTACACTTTCGTGGCCAGTGATTTGCTGCAGTGTTCAAGTGAATTAGACGATGTCATCACTATCATCACTACAGGGACGTACACAGGAAATTATTTTTTTTTCTCCTTTATTTCAGAAACTTTTCTGTTAGCCCAATTGCTTTAAAATTGTGGACAACCCCTTTAACATGAACTCTTTTGTTCAGATAGGTCCTCCAACAATACGATGATAACAGGATATCCCCAGATCCAAGTGATTAGCTCTAATCTGTAATTAATCTACTTTTTTTTGCAGCACCTCCACAGGGGAAATAAAGTATTACACCCGTGTCATTGATTTTAATGCACCACTTGGTTACATGCAGAGTCATCCAGGGCGATACATGGTTGGATCTGCTCTCCTTGTTGGACAATATGGAATACCCTCTGTTACAAATATTAACCCCTTCATGACCGGAGCATTTTCCCGTTTTTGCATTTTTGTTTTTTGCTCCCTTTGTTCCCAGAGCCATAGCGTTTGTGCTGTCCAGCTCTTTGTTTGAAAAGACTTTCAGCCATTTTGGGCATTACCTAATGTTATATGATTATTGTATTGTTGTACTTTGCTGCCATCTACTGGCCGTTGTTATAATACTGTATGTTATAACATGTATTATTCCTGTGTTTTACCCACAAACCCCTTCGGTCTGTAACTCCTCCTATCTCCTGCTCCTCACTTCCTTCTTCTTCATCACATCCATCTTGACTACACATGCTGCAGGACTGGAGAAAGGATTCTCTTGTTACCACTTTACCTGGCGCTTCTAATACCTACAATTCCTACCCTTTCCTCATCCTTCACCTTCCCTCATCTCACCTCGTCAAGAACTGTAAATAAATCTGTTGAATTCATCACTGCACCATCATTCCGGATTATCACGTGCAGTTCATGAGGAACAGGAGCGCAGGTCAGTGAGTTGACGCTATCCGCCACTGCTTATACAAAGATCCGTGTCACATCCCTCAGACACATCTCGACCCACGTACATCGGTGGCAGAATAGTAACAAGAGACCTAAGTCTTCAGTGTCTGTGTGCATATGCATGTCTGCTAGCAAGTCTATGACCGTCTACCATCTTAGCTAAAGCATGTCCACAAGGGGTACAGTGGATCCCTCTGTGGGAGAAGCACATCATGTTCCTGACACCACAGATGCTCCAGGAGCAGAGTCCACACTTACTGCAGAGCAGGATGTACGACCCAAACGTGTAACCAAGCCAACACAAAAGGTCAGAGAGAACCTGGAGACAACCAGAGATGAGCTCCATGATAACATAGATCATTTATGGGGCAGAGTTGAGCATTATTTAGCAGCTCTTCCACGTGCTAACAATGACGCAGCAGATTTAACCGCCAAATTGAAGAGTTTATCTACCGCCTATGATAGCTACCAGAGACTGTCTGTTAAGTACATTGCATTCCTGAGTAACTGTGATATGGATGATGCCCCAGCAGAGTTGGCTGAAAGGGAGACTCTTCTCCAAGAAAAGACCGCATTAGTGCGAGATGCCCAGGATAAGGCAGATCTACGCACCGTGCACCTCCAAGAGGTTAGGTCACATCGTACAACCTGGACCAAAATCACATCTCGGTCTTCCAGATCATCTCAGTCCAGGAAGTCAACATTGCCTGACAAGATACTGGAAATCCGTGCATCTGCAGAGGAAGCTAGAGCAAGAAGCTCCTTTGCTAGGAAGGAGGCTGAAGTAGAAGCTCAAAGAAACAAGATGGAAGCCCAATTAAAAAAAGCAGGAAGCTGAGATGGAAACTCAATTAAAAATACTCCAAGCAGAAAGGGAAGAATAAGCAGCCCTCGCTAAACTGAAGGTCCTTGAACAAGCACTAAGTCAAGATGCTGATATGGACTGCTTTATTCCAGGAGAAATGGAGGACCCAGCTGATCGCACCACAGACTATGTGCTAAAACATTTACCATCTGTACCAGCGCCACCTCCAATCCACCCATCGGATGCACCCGTAAGCCAAGAAATGTCGCCACCTACTGCCGACAAGGTAACTTCCAGCACTAACCCACAATTTAGGCCGCAGCCAGCAGACCCTATAGAGACTAAACCACAACTTAACCCTCATGCCACATCATTCCATCCTGATCCGTCTCAGTCATATAAACCAGAGAACTTACATTCCCCAGGGATACTAAATTAATCCTGCAACTATGACCGGGAGGTCGGACATGTCTGAATTCGCCAGATATATGATTCGCAGGGAGTTAATAAACATCAGTCTCTCAAAGTTTGATGATTGTGCCGAAAATTATAGAGCCTGGAAATCGATCTTTCAAGCAGTAATCCAAGACCTTAATCTCACCGGCAAGGAACAACTAGATTTGCTTGTCAACTGGTTAGGTCCTGAATCAGCGGAGCGCATCAAGACAATAAGGGCAGTTCATGTGGACTATTCAGATGCAGGTCTTATTGCAGCATGGGAGAGACTGGAGCAAACCTACGGCAGCTCAGAAGCCATAGAGTCTGCCTTATTTAAGAAACTGCAAGCCTTCCCAAAAATAACTAACAAGGACAATCGAAAACTGCAAGACCTGAGTGACCTGCTAAAGGAAATAGAATTGGCAAAATTAGACCCACATCTTTCAGGACTGAGCTACCTTGATACTGCTCATGGCGTGACTCCAGTAGTTCTCAAGTTGCCAAAAGGCATGCAGGATAAATGGGCAGACCACGGCTCACGGTATAAAGGACAGCTTAATGTGTCTTTTCCTCCCTTTTCCTATTTTTCCAGGTTCGTCAGTGATCAAGCTCGGAAGAAGAATGATCCCCGCTTTGACTTCACTGAATTTACTCCACCAGCTTCATCATCATCATCATCTACAAGGTATGATAACAATATCACCAAACGTAGAGAGTTAAGGAGCACAGCATCCGTGAGAAAGACTGACGTTCCACTTACTGCACCCTCTTTTAACAAAACAAACACTGTGGCTCCTAAAGCTATGGACAGTAACCGTATGTGCCCTATTCACAAAAGACCTCACCCACTTAAGGAATGCTGTGGATTCAGGGCAAAGACTTTGCAGGAACGCAGAGATACTCTCAAGGAGCTAGGGATATGTTACAAGTGTTGCGCCTCCTCAGACCACCTTGCTAAGGACTGTAAGGCTGTCATTAAGTGCACCGAGTGCAGTAGTGACAAACACGTTACATCTATGCATCCCACACCAGCTCCACACAATTCACAACCTTCTGCAGCACCCAATCCTGCTCAAAAGCATGGCGGGGAGCCACAAGTTCTTGATCCAGCTGCAACTGTTGTTTCCTCCTCATGTATGGAAGTATGTGGAGAAGGGACTGGTCCTAAATGCTGCGCTAAAGTATGTCTGGTCAAGGTCTATCCAGAAGGACAACCCGACAAGGCCTCCAAAATGTATGCCATAATAGATGAGCAAAGTAACAGGTCTCTAGCAAAGCCAAAACTCTTTGAGATTTTCAATATAAAAGAACAAACGGCTCCGTACACGCTCAACACCTGTTCTGGTCGTATTGAGACTTCTGGTAGGAGAGCCTTTGGGTACATTATCTCTTCAATCAAGGGGAAAATGCACATACCCTTGCCAACTTTAATTGAATGTGACCAGATACCTGATAACAAGGAAGATATTCCCACTCCGGAAGCCACGCTTCATCATCCCCACTTGAGGCACCTACAGTGGTGGCCAAAAGTATTGGCACCTCTGCAATTCTGTCAGATAATACTCAGTTTCTTCCTGAAAATGATTGCAATCACAAATTCTTTGGTATTATTATCTTCATTTAATTAGCTTGCAAGGAAAAAACACAAAAGAGAATGAAGCAAAAATCAAATCATTGATCATTTCACACAAAACTCCAAAAATGGGCCAGACAAAAGTATTGGCACCCTCAGCCTAATACTTGGTTGCACAACCTTTAGCCAAAATAACTTCGAACAACCGCTTCCGGTAACCATCAATGAGTTTCTTACAATGCTCTGCTGGAATTGTAGACCATTCTTGTTTGGCAAACTGCTCCAGGTCCCTGATATTTGAAGGGTGCCTTCTCCAAACTGCCATTTTGAGATCTCTCCACAGGTGTTTTATGGGATTCAGGTCTGGACTCATTGCTGGCCACCTTAGAAGTCTCCAGTGCTTTCTCTCAAACCATTTTATAGTGCTTTTGGAAGTGTGTTTTGGGTCATTGTCCTGCTGGAAGACCCATGACCTCTGAGGGAGACCCAGCTTTCTCACACTGGACCCTACATTATGCTGCAAAATTTGTTGGTAGTCTTCAGACTTCATAATGACATGCACACGGTCAAGCAGTCCAGTGCCAGAGGCAGCAAAGCAACCCCAAAACATCAGGGAACCTCCGCCATGTTTTACTGTAGGGACCGTGTTCTTTTCTTTGAATGCCTCTTTTTTTTTCCTGTACACTCTATGTTGATGCTTTTTCCCAAAAAGCTCTACTTTTGTCTCATCTGACCAGAGAACATTCTTCCAAAACGTTTTAGGCTTTCTCAGGTAAGTTTTGGCAAACTCCAGCCTGGCTTTTTTATGTCTCGGGGTAAGAAGTGGGGTCTTCCTGGGTATCCTACCATACAGTCCCTTTTCATTCAGACGCCGACGGATAGTACGGGTTGACACTGTTGTACCCTCGGACTGCAGGGCAGCTTGAACTTGTTTGGATGTTAGTCGAGGTTCTTTATCCACCATCCGCACAATCTTGCGTTGAAATCTCTCGTCAATTTTTCTTTTCCGTCCACATCTAGGGAGGTTAGCCACAGTGCCATGGGCTTTAAACTTCTTGATGACACTGCGCACGGAAGACACAGGAACATTCAGGTCTTTGGAGATGGACTTGTAGCCTTGAGATTGCTCATGCTTCCTCACAATTTGGTTTCTCAAGTCCTCAGACAGTTCTTTGGTCTTCTTTCTTTTCTCCATGCTCAATGTGGTACACACAAGGACACAGGACAGAGGGTGAGTCAACTTTAATCCATGTTAACTGGCTGCAAGTGTGATTTAGTTATTGCCAACACCTGTTAGGTGCCACAGGTAAGTTACAGGTGCTGTTAATTACACGAATTAGAGAAGCATCACATGATTTTTCAAACAGTGCCAATACTTTTGTCCACCCCCTTTTTTAGGTTTGGTGTGGAATTCTATCCAATTTGGCTTTAGGACAATTCTTTTTGTGTTTTTTCATTGAAGACAAATTAAATGAAGATAATAATACCAAAGAATTTGTGATTGCAATCATTTTCAGGAAGAAACTGAGTATTATCTGACAGAATTGCAGGGGTGCCAAAACTTTTGGCCACCACTGTAACTAACGAAATTCCTCCTCTGGACACGAATGCTGATATTCTAATCCTACTGGGGAGAGACATTCTAAGGGTCCACAAGGTGCGCCAATAATGCAATGGCTCAGATGATGCTCCATACGCCCAAAGACTTGATCTAGGCTGGGTAATCGTGGGCAATTACAAGGCATCAGAAGTCACAAGGCATCAGAAGTCAACTCCTTTAAAACGTATGTACTTCAAAATGGTCGCACAACTCACTTCAAACCATGCTCTCATCACTACGAAGTGAAAGAAAGGTTTTCTGACTTCATCAAAGAGCCTGACATCATTCTCACTCCCTATGGTGACGACTTAGGGAGAACAGTGTTTCGCACAACACAAGATGACAACAAGGTCGCCTTATCCATAGAAGACAAGGAATTTATTAAAATAATGGACAGTGGATTCTTCAAGAACGAATCTGACCGTTGGGTCACTCCCTTACCCTTCAAGGGTACAAGGGCCATGCTTCCTAACAACCGAGAACAGGCCTTATCAAGGTTCACCTCACTGCAGAGAACATTGAGAAATAAGCCTGAAATGAAGGACCATTTTGTAGCTGTTACGCTCGCGCCCGGACTGACTGGCGTGAGCGTGATTAGTGATCCCACTGTACCATGAACCGAGGAGTGCCTGGAGGGGCGTAACTAAGTATCAACCCGATCTGAACAAGGTCGCACGGCGGCTTAGTTGACTCCGTGGACCAAGGAGGAACCGAGCAGAGGGACCAGGTGCGACTCCAGGTCAGACCCCGGTCACAGTTGTTGACCCACACCGGGGAATGCAGGAACAGGCAGGTTAGACTGGCATACAGGCAGGTGGGTATTGGCAGGCACGGCTGGTATGCAGACAGGTGAATACTGGTAAGCACGGCCAGTATGCAGACAGGTGGGTACTGGCAAGTACGGCTGGTATGCAGACAGGTGGGTACTGGCAAGTACGGCTGGTATGCAGACAGGTGGGCACTGGCAAGCACGGCTGGTATGCAGACAGGTGGGCACTGGCAAGCACGGCTGGTATGCAGACAGGTGGGCACTGGCAAGCACGGCTGGAGTGCAGACAGGGAGGTACTAGCAGGTTGGAGCGCAGGCTAGATAGGGTCCAGTACAGACTGGGAGACAGGTACAGAGCCAGCAGATGCGGTAGACAAGCAGAGTAAAGCGAAACCGCCGGAGCGGAGGACAAGGCAGAGCAGAGAGGAACTGCTGGTGCGGTGAGCAACCAGAGCGGAGCGAAAACCGCAGGTGCGGTGGGCAAGGCAGAGCAGAGAGGAACCGCCGGAGCGGTGGACAAGGCTGAGCAGAGCGAAACCGCAGGTGCGGTGGACGAGGCAGAGCAGAGCGAAACCGCAGGTGCGGTGGACAAGGTAGAGCAGAGCGAAACCACAGGTGCGGTGGACAAGGCAGAGCAGAGCGGAACCCCTGGAGCGGTGGGCAAGGCAGAGCAGAGGGAAGCCGCCGGAGCAGTGGGTAAGGCAGAGCAGAGGGAAGCCGCCGGAGCGGTGGGCAAGTCAGAGCAGAGAGAAACCGCTGGCGCGGTGAGCAAGTCAGAGCAGAGAGAAGCCGCCGAAGCGGTGGGTAAGGCAGAGCAGAGGGAAGCCGCCGGAGCGGTGGGCAAGTCAGAGAAGAGAGAAACCGCTGGTGCGGTGAGGAAGTCAGAGCAGAGAGAAGCCGCCAAAGCGGTGGGTAAGGCAGAGCAGAGGGAAGCCGCAGGAGCAGTGGGCAAGTCAGAGCAGAACAGGGCTGAAGGTGCAGGCAGAGAGGACAGGGCTCTGTTCACATGGAACAGACTGGAATATACAGGAGGATGGCTAGAACACGGGTAAGATACGGAGGAAGGGAAAAGGGACAAGCAGAACCAGATACACACAAGGTACTTACTATGAAGTAGCGAGTGGACACAAAACTCACAAACAGAAGTACAGAGACAACGAGTTGGAGTTAGGTGCAGGTTCAGATACTGCAGGAAAAGGGAAGGTACGGACATAGAGACAAACAGGTAACAGGCTAGGATACAGTTCAGACAGAAACTGCTACTGCAATGAGATACAAGAACGAGCCTGGGTATACAGCCCCCAGAGTGGTGGAAACAGACTAGAAGTCACAGGTAACAGGCCTGGGAATGCAGCCCCAGAGTGGCGGAAACAGACAAGAGACAGGACAGGACCTGGCAATTCAGTAGCAAAGACTAACTGAGTGAAGGTGTTGCTCAGGCACCTCCTTCTGGGTGGAGGGGGTTTAAATATCCAGTGACTCACAGCAATAGGCTGGAGACGCATTAGGGGTGCGCCCACAGCAGCTATAAGAATCAGGAAGTAACCGGGCCGCCACCCTAAGCAGTCAGTCAAGGGACATGCACACAGCATGAACTGGAGCAATGTTTGTAGGCTGGACTGACAGGTAAGATTGCGGTCTTGCATAGTGGGTGGTGGTGCACTATGCAAGCACGCCGCCAGGGATGTTACAGTAGCCTTTATGGAGAAGATATTTCGCAATGACCACGCAGAGCCAGCTCCACCCTTGCAAGCCAATGAAGAATGCTGGTATCTACCTTCCTTTGGAGTATATCATCCAAGAAAGCCTAAACAAATCAGAGTGGTGTTCGATTCAAGCGCCAAACATGATGGTGTATCTCTGAACGACGTTCTCCTCACTGGTTCCAACCTGACTAATAACCTGGTGGGAGTGCTCATGAGATTCAGAAAAGAGCCAGTCGCCATTACTGCTGACATTGAACAAATGTTCCATTGTTTCATCGTGCGACAAGATCACAGAAACTATCTCCGTTTTCTATGGCACCGAGACAACGACACCAGGAAGGAAATGGTTGAATACCACATGAAGGTGCACGTGTTCGGAAACAGCCCTTCTCCTGCAGTTGCTACATACGGCCTACGTAGGACCGCCTCTGATGGTGAAGCAGAATTTGGGAAGGACGCCCAACAGTTCATTGAAAAGGACTTCTACGTGGATGACAGTCTCAAATCCCTGCCCACAGCGGAAGAAGCCATAGATCTGCTCAAACGGACACAAGGTATGCTTTCTAAAGCTCATTTAAGATTGCATAAAATTGCCTCCAATAGTGCTGTTGTCATGAAGGCTTTTCACTCTAATGATCATGCTTCAGAATTCAGAGACTTGAATCTAGGTTCAGACAACCCACCAGTACAGAGAAGTCTGGGCTTGAGATGGAACTTGTTAAAGGACTCCTTCAGCTTTCAGGTTAGTGGTACAGAAAAACTATTTACTAAGCGTGAGGTTCTGTCAGTGGTGAACAGTCTATACCAGGGTTCCCCAACTCCAGTCCTCAAGGCCCACCAACAGGTCATGTTTTTTGGATTTCCTTAGTATTGCACAGGTGATGGAATTATTGCCTGAGCAATACTAAGGAAATCCTGAAAACATGGCCTGTTGGTGGGCCTTGAGGACTGGAGTTGGGGAACCCTGGTCTATACGATCCACTCGGGTTTGTTGCACCCCTGACTTTACAAGGCAAGCTTCTGTTAAGGCAACTCTCAGAGTCTATTAAGGACTGGGACGTACCACTCCCTGCTGACAAACAACTAAAGTGGAAGTCATGGAGGGAATCTCTTTGTGCCTTAGATAAAATCCACATACCACGTTGTTACACTCCAGCATCTCTTGCTACGAGTCAAAGGAAAGAGATCCATATATTCTCTGATGCCTCTATTGAAGCCATTGCAGCTGTTGCCTATTTGAAGGTTATAGACTCTAACAATGAAGCCCATGTTGGATTTTTATTTGGAAAGGCTAAATTGGCTCCTAAACCGGAACACACCATACCCAGACTTGAGCTCTGTGGGGCTGTACTAGCCATCGAGATTGCAGACTACATACAGAATGAACTAGCTATTCATGTGGATGGCACAAGATTCTACACAGACAGCAAGGTTGTTCTGGGCTACATATACAACCAGACAAAACGCTTCTATGTCTATGTCAGTAACCGCGTTGAAAGGATCAGGAAATCCTCTAAACCTGAGCAATGGCAGTATGTTCCATCACATCTTAACCCTGCTGACCTTGCTACTAGGCCAGTGTCTGTTGGTGCCTTCGCAAACTCTTCTTGGTTAACAGGACCGGAGTTCCTTTGCAGCCAGTGTGAAGAGACTGCCGATGAAGACAGCTTCAGTCTTCAGGATCCAGACGTTGACCCAGAGATCCGTCCTGACGTTAGCACCCTCATCACCAATTCCAAGGAAAGGGATGGCTTGGACTGTCGGCGATTTGATCGCTTCTCCAGATGGACAAGGCTTGTTCGTGCTATTGCAAGGTTAGTTCACATCGCACAATGCTACTGCAATAAGGACAGTAACGCTGAGTGTCGCGGTTGGCACATCTGTCATAAGCCTCTGTCTGCAGAAGACATTGCTCTGAGTGAACTGTTTGTGATACGTAATGTGCAGCAGAATGTTTTTCACAAGGAAATGGAATGTATACTTAAAAAACAAGATGTGCCTAAAAACAGCCCCATTGTCGACTTAAATCCAGTAATTGACAAGAAGGGTTTAATGAGAGTCGGTGGTCGTTTAAACAAAGCCTGTTAGAACCTTGCTCTTAGGTTTTTTTTCCTTTGCTGGTCTCATGACCTTGTTGGCCTATTTAAACCTGCTCCGCCCTTCTGGCTTTGCTGGACTTCATTGTATAACTACTTTCTAGCTAGCCTGTGCTCTGTATCTTACTCTGTTAGTTTGCTTGGTCTACGGACCTCTATGTTCTATATATTTTGTTTGTTCGTCTGTCTGCTACTATTTCTGTTAGGAGGTGTCCCATATTCCTCCCAGTCCTTAGTACTTGTAGGGATTCCTTCCCCACATCTATAGGTCTCCGTACAGACTAGCTTAGGACTTTAGCAGGTCTGATCGCAGGATCAGGTTCCCTGTTACATCGTAGGGATTCAGCTGAGTTCTATCGTAGGGACAGATCTCCTCTCTTTCCTTAGCTCTGGTAGCAGAACATAACAGTAAGTCCAGCCTGCAAATTCTCTAAGGAAAGATTTTTCTGTTCCATCATGGTGTCGGTTCAGGATTTGGCTCATCGCCTGCAGGGACTCTCTCTGGAGATGGCCGAGCTCCGTCAGCACGTGAGTAACTGTCCTGGAGCACATTTCTTGGAGCCTAAGGTATGTTTGCCGGATTTATTTTTTGGTGAACATCGAGAATTTTTTTCATTTAAAAATGCTTGCTTATTGTATTTTCGTTTGAGACCCAAGTCCTCTGGGGATGAATCCCAGCGCATAGGGTTCATAATGTCACTTTTGCGCAAAGAGCCTCAGGAGTGGGCCTTTTCTTTGCAACCTAGTGATACATGCTTCAGATCAGTGGATAGTTTTTTTTTCTGCTTTGGGACTATTATATGATGATCCTGACCGTGTCGCATCAGCTGAGACTGAGTTGAGACGTTTGAAACAGGGATCAGGTAATGTGGAAAAATATTGTACTCATTTCCGTCGTTGGTCTACTCAAATAGGGTGGAACGATTCTGCTCTGAAAAGTCTATTTCTTGCTGGGCTCAGTGAAAGGGTTAAAGACCTGCTAATTGCTTATCCTACACCTGAAGATTTGCAACAGGCTATGCAATTAGCTATACGGGTGGATAGGAGACTGCGTGCAAGGGTTAATGAGAGCAAATCCTCTGCTATGTCAGTTTCTGGTTATGAGAATGTGTGTACTAACAGTGGTGAACCGATGGAGATTGGATCGGTGGCACCTCGCTCTCAAGAAAAAGACCGTCGATTTTCTGAAGGCTTGTGTTTCTATTGCGGAAAATCTGGTCATTTGATTAAAGGCTGTGAGCTTCGTATGAAGAAAGAAAAAAAAATGGTCAGTCATGCCCGTATTGCCTGTTTAAATTCCAAGGGTGTATTTTTAGCTGCTTCCACGATTGCTCAGGAAAAATTAATGGAATTTCGGGTGTTTGTTGATTGTGGGTCTACTCTGAATGTAATTGATGGGGGATTCTTGGAAAGACTCAATTTAAAACCCGAACCTTTATCATCCCCCATTGCTGTGGTTTCTGTGGATGGTTCCCCTTTGAAGAATATTACTCTCAAGGTCTGTGAATTTCCTCTCACTATTAATGGTGTTCACCATGAGAAATTGGATTTGGTAGTTTTGAATAACTTGCCTTCTCCAGTAATATTGGGATTGCCCTGGTTAAAATTTCACAATCCTGTACTGGATTGGTCTACCAATGAAATTAAATCCTGGAGCCATAAATGTTATGACAAGTGTTGTAACGGGCGTATTGCAGCTTTGGATAGGGGAGAATTGCCTGTTCCTATTCAGGATTTTTGGAGAGTTTTTTTCTGAGAAGGAATCGCAGGTTTTGCCTCCCCATAGAGACTATGATTGTTCTATTGAATTTGTTCCTGGAGCGACTCTTCCTAAAAGTCGTTTATTTAACCTTACTATTCCTGAGAGGAAGGCTTTGGAGGAATACATACAGACAAGTTTGGCCGCCGGTCACATTAGGCCCTCTAAGTCTCCTGTGGCGGTTGGATTTTTTTTTGTAAAAAAAAGGACGGCGGTTTACGTCCTTGTCTGGATTTTCGTGAGATTAACAAAATTACTGTACGCAATCCTTACCCACTGCCATTGATTCCTGATCTGTTTAACCAGTTAATGGGGGCCAAGTGGTTCTCTAAAATTGACCTTAAGGGGGCATACAATCTGTTGCGCATGAAGGAGGGTGACGAATGGAAGACTGCTTTTAACACTCCTGTGGGTCATTTTGAGAATCTGGTTATGCCTTTTGGTCTTACTAATGCTCCTGCATTTTTTCAGAATCTTATTAATGACGTCCTGAGACCTTTGATCGGCAAAAATGTGGTTGTGTATTTGGATGACATTTTGATTTATTCGCCGGATCTGGAGTCTCATTGGCGGAGCGTACGTGAGGTATTACAGTTATTAATGGACAATTCGCTTTTTGCTAAGCTGGAGAAATGTGAGTTCGCTGTACAGAGAATTAGTTTTTTGGGCTACATTATCTCCAGTGAAGGTTTTGAGATGGACCCGGTTAAAGTTCAAGCTGTACAGGAATGGCCTAGGCCTATTGGTTTGAAATCGATACAGAGGTTTTTAGGTTTCGCCAATTATTACAGAAAATTCATAAAAAATTTTTCTAGTATTGTCAAACCTCTGACCGATCTCACCAGGAAAGGTGCTGATGCGGTTCAGTGGTCTTCTGAGGCCATTGAAGCTTTTGTGTATCTCAAGGAGAGGTTCACCTCTGCTCCCATCCTTATGCAGCCTGATGTGACTAAGCCGTTTTTGGTTGAGGTTGATGCTTCCTCTGTGGGGGTTGGCGCAGTATTGTCTCAGGATAACGGGGATGGATTACATCCCTGTGCCTTTTTTTCAAAAAAATTTTCGGAGACTGAACTGAATTACGATATTGGTAATCGGGAATTATTGGCTATTAAACTCGCATTTGAACACTGGCGTCACTTCTTGAAAGGTGCGGAATTTCCCGTTCAGGTTCTTACGGATCATAAAAATCTGATATATCTTGATGCTGCCAAGCGCCTGAATGCCCGTCAGGCTAGGTGGGCACTGTTTTTCTCGCGGTTTAATTTCTCCGTTACTTACATCCCTGGTACTAAGAATGTTAAGGCGGATGCCTTGTCTCGCAGTTTTTCTCCCATAGTCGGTGCTGAGAAAGAGGAGAACATTTTACAAGAAGGTGTTGTGATAGCTGCTTTGGACTCCGTTTTGGAAAATGAGATTCTTAAAGCACAGGAGAATGCCCCATCTAACACTCCCCATGGGAGGTTGTTTGTGCCTGGGACCTTTAGGAGAGATTTATTTGTTGAGTGTCACGAATCTCGGTTGGCAGGTCATCCCGGAATCTCTGAGACCAAGAGACTGGTGGGTCGCAGTTTTTGGTGGCCTGGATGGCAGAAGGAAGTCATTAAGTGGGTGCGTCAATGTACTATATGTACTAGATCTAAGTCCTCACATACTCCTGCTGCGGGGTTGCTTTGTCCTTTGGAGGTTCCCAGTGCTCCTTGGACACATTTGGCTATGGACTTTATAACTGACCTTCCCCCCTCTGAGGGTTTTACTGTCATCTGGGTGGTCGTGGACCGTTTTAGCAAGATGTGTCACTTGGTTCCCTTTGTCAAACTGCCCTGCGCTAAAACTCTCGCTAAGGCCTTTGTCAAGGAAATTGTCAGACTTCATGGCGTTCCTACTGACATTGTTTCTGATAGGGGTCCTCAGTTCGTGGCTCGTTTTTGGCGTGCCTTTTGTGACAGGTTGGGAGTTCATTTATCGTTCTCGTCCGGATATCATCCTGAATCTAATGGCCAGACAGAAAGGAAAAACCAGGATGTTGAGCAGTTCTTGCGTTGTTTTGTGGCAGACAATCAAGAGGGGTGGTCTGAGTTTCTGCCACTTGCTGAATTTGCTCTGAACAATCATACATCTTCTTCTGCTGGTTGTTCGCCTTTTTTTTGTTGTTCTGGGAGACATCCGTCGTTTGGGTCGTTCTCCAAGTTGGGATCTGCCGTGCCTGAGGAGGAGAATTTTTCCGGTGATTTGGAGAGAGTTTGGACGGATGTGCGTGGTAATCTTCAGGAGGCCAACAGAAAATCTAAGGACTACTTTGATAGGAAACGACAGGAGGTTTTGTTCGCTGTTGGTGACATGGTTTGGTTGTCCTCTAGGAATCTGCGGTTGAGGATTCCTTCTAAGAAATTGGGTCCCAAGTTTGTAGGGCCCTTTAAGGTGCTTCAGGTTGTCAACCAATCTGCTGTTAGGTTGGAGGTTCCTACCTCCTGGAGAATTAATCCGGTATTTCATGTCTCTCTGTTGAAAAAAGCTGTTGTATCGGATTGTGACGCCTCTGCCTCTGTTCCTCCGGTGGTGGAGGACGGGGAATATGAAATTTCTCGCATCCTTAACTCTAGACTGTATAGAGGTAGTTTGCAGTATCTTGTGGCCTGGAAAGGTTTCGGACCCGAGGATAACTCTTGGGTGAGGTCGGATGATGTTTCCGCGTCCAGACTTATCAGAGCGTTTCACAGGAGATTTCCTGATAAGCCTGGTCCTAGGGGATCCGGAGGATCCTCTTAGAAGGGGGGGTACTGTTAGAACCTTGCTCTTAGGTTTTTTTTCCTTTGCTGGTCTCATGACCTTGTTGGCCTATTTAAGCCTGCTCCGCCCTTCTGGCTTTGCTGGACTTCATTGTATAACTACTTTCTAGCTAGCCTGTGCTCTGTATCTTACTCTGTTAGTTTGCTTGGTCTACGGACCTCTATGTTCTATATATTTTGTTTGCTCGTCTGTCTGCTACTATTTCTGTTAGGAGGTGTCCCATATTCCTCCCAGTCCTTAGTACTTGTAGGGATTCCTTCCCCACATCTATAGGTCTCCGTATAGACTAGCTTAGGACTTTAGCAGGTCTGATCGCAGGATCAGGTTCCCTGTTACATCGTAGGGATTCAGCTGAGTTCTATCGTAGGGACAGATCTCTCTTTCCTTAGCTCTGGTAGCAGAACATAACAAAGCCAAGTTGGAGGAGGCAGAAAACAATCCTCTAATCATTCCTGGCCATCACCACATCACCACTCTGCTAATACGACATTACCATGGAAAGGTCAAACATCAAGGCAGACACTTCACTGAAGGTGCCTTAAGAGTTGCAGGCCTCTGGATTGTGGGAGCAAAGAGACAAGTTTCCCATTTAATTCATCTTTGTGTTCAACAACAGATGTCTGATTTGCCTGCTGATAGGACAAGAACAGAGCCACCGTTTACCTATATTGGTTTGGACGTTTTTGGCCCCTGGGAAGTCACTGCACGTAGGACCAGAGGCGGACATGCACAAAGTAAACGTTGGGCAGTGTTGTTCACATGCATGAGTGTACGAGCAATACACATAGAAGTAATAGAATCAATGGATTCCTCCAGTTTTATCAATGCCTTAAGACGATTCCTCGCCATACGAGGACCAGTCAAGCAAATTAGGTCTGATTGTGGAACAAACTTTGTAGGTGCCTGTCGAGAACTACAATTAGATTCAACAGCAGTCCAGGATTTCTTGGCAAACAATGGCTGTTCATGGGTCTTCAAGCCTCCTCACGCTTCCCATATGGGCGGATCATGGGAAAGAATGATCAGCATCACTCGTCGGATACTGGAGGCTATGTTGATGGACTCAAACCTCTCGAGACTCACCCATGAGACCTTAACCACTTTCTTAGCAGAAGTATCTGCTATTGTAAACTCAAGACCACTTGTTCCCATATCTACGGATTCAGAATCTCCTGCTATTCTTACACCAGCAACTCTCCTCACTCAGAAACTTGGAACCGTTCCTAATCCACCTAAAGACTCTGTGTCGGTAACAAATATCAGAGGCGTTGGAAACACGTGCAACATCTGGCTAACTGTTTCTGGAGTAGATGGAAGAGGGATTACCTTAATCTTCTTCAAGGATGGAGAAAATGGCAACAAGTTAAACCTAGCTTACAAGTAGGAGATCTTGCTCTCATGAGAGACCAGAAAGTGGAAACACATGGCCCATGGGACTTATATCGAACACCTTTCCAAGTGAAGATGGCAAGGTGCGCAAAGTGGAAGTAACAGTCACAAAGCAAGGTGACCCCAAATCTTTCATTAGGCCTATATCAGAGGTCATCTTACTTACGTCAGTTGAGGATTAAGGACTATCCATTCAACCACAAGGAACTTTCCAGGAACTGTAACCACTGGATTATAATTGGGTTGGAGGCAGTTTGGCCTAGTGCGGCTTCTCCAATCCGAAGATGGGCATCCTTTGGATTGCTTCAGGAACTGTTACAGACATTCGTCTACCTCGTTTGTCATTCATTATTGTTGCATTGCATGCATTGTTTGTCTTTCAGGTTGAGGTATCCCTCAGTACTTCAGGAAAACACCTCCACCTCAAGACTGTTAATATAGTGAAATCCAGGGATTTCAGACGGGGAGTGTGCTGTCCAGCTCTTTGTTTGAAAAGACTTTCAGCCATTTTGGGCATTACCTAATGTTATATGATTATTGTATTGTTGTACTTTGCTGCCATCTACTGGCCATTGTTATAATACTGTATGTTATAACATGTATTATTCCTGTGTTTTACCAACAAACCCCTTCGGTCTGTAACTCCTCCTATCTCCTGCTCCTCACTTCCTTCTTCTTCATCACATCCATCTTGACTACACATGCTGCAGGACTGGAGAAAGGATTCTCTTGTTACCACTTTACCTGGCGCTTCTAATACCTACAATTCCTACCCTTTCCTCATCCTTCACCTTCCCTCATCTCACCTCATCAAGAACTGTAAATAAATCTGTTGAATTCATCACTGCATCATCATTCCGGATTACCACGTGCAGTTCATGAGGAACAGGAGCGCAGGTCAGTGAGTTGAAGCTATATGCCATTGCTTATACAGAGATCCGTGTCACATGCCTCAGACACATCTCGCCCCACGTACATCGGTGGCAGAATAGCGTTTTTATTTTTTGGGCAATATGGCCATGTGAGAGCTTATTTTTTGCGGGACGAGTTGTACTTTTAAACGCCATTACTCGTTTTACCATATCATGTACGGGAAAACGGGAAAAAAATTCCAAGTGCGGTGAAATTGCCAAAAAAATGCAATACCACAGGTTTTTTTTTTGTTTGTTTGTTTTTTACCACGTTCACTGAATTCTAAAACTGACCTGCCATTCTTATTCTCCAGGTCATTACGAGTTTGTAGACACCAAACATGTATAGGTTCTTTTTTTATTTAAGCAGTGAAAAAAAATTCCAAAATTTACTAAAAAAAAAAAATAAAAAAAAAAAAAATGGCGCCATTTTCTGAGACCCGTAGCATCTCCATTTTTCTGGGGCCGGTGAGGGCTTATTTTTTGCGCACCGAGCTGAAGTTTTTATTGATACCATTTTGGGGTAGATCCAATGTTTTGATCGCCCGTTATTGCATTTTAAAAAACGTAATTCTGGTGTTTAGAATTTTTTTCTCGTTTCGCCGTTTACCGATCGGATTAATTCTTTTTTTATATTGATAGATTGGGCGATTCTGAATGCGGCGATACCAAATATGTGTATGTGGGATTTATTTTTTATCATTTTATTTTGAATGGGGCGAAAGGGGGGTGATTTAAACTTTTATATATTTTTTAATATTTTTAAAAACATTTTTTTAAAACTTTTTGCATGCTTCTATAGTCTCCATAGGAGACTAGAAGCAGCACTTGTCTGATCGTCTCTGCTACATACAGATGATCAGAAGATCACCTGTATGTAGCAGAAATGCTCCTGTGCTATGAGTGCCGACCACTAGGCGACGCTCATAAAGACCAGCTCATGACAACCATTGGGGTCTGCTGTAGACCCCGGGTTGTCATGCCGACCCATCGGTAACCCGGGGTCTGCTGCAGACCCCGGGTTGTCATGCCGACCCATCGGTAACCCGCGATCATGTGACGGGGTCACCGATGGACGGGGTAAGTGACGCGCTTTCGGCGCGGTGCTGTTAAATGCCGCTGTCAGAGATTGACAGCGGCATTTAACTAGTTTACAGCCGCGGGTGGATCGCGATTCCACCCGCGGCTGTTGCGGGCACATGTCAGCTGTAATAATCAGCTGACATGTGCCCGGTTCAGTGCGGGCTCACCGCTGGAGCCCTCACTGAACCGGGTGTCATGACACAGGACGCATTAATACGTCCTGTGTCATTAAGGGGATTAAAAGGGTTTTGGGGACCTGGCTCAGTCCCTTCCTGAATGTTCAGAACTTTGAACATAGGGACCTGGATTTGTCATTATGTAACTGTTGTATATACTTTTATCAAATTCCTAAAAATGATATTAAAGAGTGACCGTCAATTTAATTTTTATTTCATGAATCGGCTTCTTTCTCCTCACATTCACGTATAAAAGCTATCTTCAGTGAATACAGACTTTCCCATTACTGAGATAGGAGATGCCAGTTGGTGTTCATAAAGTTCTATGGAGAACTGTAACTGTTGTTTCACCTGAACTGGCAGCAGCATGCCTGTCTGCCTCTAGCTCCTCCCTCCATAGAATTTTAAAAGCACCAACTGTCATCTCCTATCTCAGTAATTGGAAAATCTGTGTTCAGTGAATACAGATTCCTCCCACACTCCAAAGACATCCTGATAGGGAACTAAATTGTGAGCCCAATGGGGGATGACGATGAGGTCTGTAAAGAGCTATGTAAGCAAAGCATAATAAGTTCACATAAAACGACAGTTACACTTCTCCATAAAACTTTATGAGCACCAACTGTCATCTCCTAACTCAATAATGGGAAAGTCTGTATTCACCGAAGACACATTTTACCCGTGAATTGAGAATTTTGAGAATGAAAAAAAAAGTAGATTTCTCTGATAACATTTTTTATTTTACTCATTTATATAGCACCATCATATTCCACAGCGCTTTACAGACATCATCACTGTCCCCATTGGGGCTCACAATCTACATTCCCTAGCAGTATCTTTGGAGTGTGGGAGGAAACCGGAGAACCCGGAGGAAACCCATACAAACACGGGGAGAACATACAAACTCCTTGCAGATGTTGTTCTTGGTGGGATTTGAACCCAGGACCCCAGCTGCAAATCAACAGTGCTAACCACTGAGCCACAGTGCTTCCCATATTGCAAAGTTTCTTATTTTCACGTATCCTATGGATTTATAAAATGAAAATTAAAACGACAGTCACTCTTTGATACACTTCCTAAAAGTTATGTTAAACAGTTACATAATGACAAGTCCAGGTCCCTAAGTTCAGAGTGCGGAACTTTCAGGAAGAGACCGCGGTGCTCTGGGTGAAGCGCTCAGCCTCAATACTCGCTAGATACAAGACAGTAGGAAATGTCGGCTCTCCTCTCTGCTTTCCATAGCACGTGAATGCAGGTGGCAGCCTGCACATAAATCTCCATGGTGGGGTATGGGCTTTCTAACAGCAATTTATTTTAATTATGTTTGACATAAAAAGACCACCTACAGATGAGACAATGCAGCTGGAAGACTCCCCAGGTTACTATTGGGAATACTTCATAACTGAAGTATGTTCTCCCATAGGAGCGTTACTACCATTTGATTTAATTTTTAATTTTTACATTTTAATCAAAAATAGATCAAAACGCAAGAGGCGTCCAGGGGGAGACGTACATTCTGATTTAAAGCAGGGTATATTTCTTTTACATCTGAGGAGCTGCCATTTATACATAACTCAGCAATGACACCGAGCACCGGAGACCCAGATCATGTTGTGTTACCGATCGCACCCCCTTAATAACAGAATGATCACTTGTCAAACAACGGCTCCGTCCAGGACGAATTCATTTCTCTTCTCTTTTCTATAGGTTTTAGAAAATTCCTCTTCCACAGCCAAAAAGTTTGTTTTAACCCAAAAAAAAAGTGCTTTATTCACTCTCCCAGGGTCCACCACCAAGTTTCCGCCGCTGCTCCAAGTGTCTGTTACTGTCTGCTGTCATGAGATCACATCTGCAGCCAATCACTGAGCTCAGCGGTTTGCACCGTAACTTGAGCACACCCGCTGGGTTCATTGATGTGACATCAGAGCTGCAGGCGGTAACAGATCCTGGGAGCAGCATCGGAGTTTCAGTGCTGGACCTGGGGAGGTTGAGAAAAGGTCACTTTTTTTTTTCTTTTTTTTTTTTACACAAGGATTTTTCAAAATCAAAAAACCTCTTTAAAAGTTTTTAATTCACTGAAGACTGAACAGACCTGAAGACATCCAATTTGGGACCTTAAAGGAGCACTACGCCTAGAAATGAATGGTTAAAAGATACTAAGAAATACAGTCATCCTCACTATTTTTAAGTCTGCAGCATTTTCTGCATCACCCTGTAGCAGAGAACAAGTGGGTTCATCTGCTATTGGTCCATTCCACTTTCAGCTGGGGGCTAACTGAAGCTACACCTTTTCAGCCAAGGGGGTGGGCTTATCAATCTTTTCTCCTATTAATAAAAGGTCACAGTAGGGATTTTCCCTTTATTTAAAAGGGGTTGTATGATCTTAAGCTACAAGTTTGCAGTCACTCTATGTGACTGCAGACTTGTGAATTCTCAGTGCATTGTGAGGATTCTTCGGTGCTGAGCACCTGACTGCAAGTACGTAATTTTCATACAAGTGGTCACATGCCGACTAGACGTGCACAGCCTCGCTCAATGCCAGTGTACAGTCTAGTCGGAATGTGGCCGGAAGTATACAAATCGCATACTTGTGCTCACATGACTGCCCACTCTCACTGCCTCACAGCGCACAGTGCGAGTGATGTGAGGATTCACAAGTCAGCATTCAGAAAGACTGGCTGCAGACTTCTACCTTAAAACAGGACAATTCCTTTAAATCCTCCACCTACATTAGACTGCTTATGTCAAGCTACTATTCCCATTTTGCCATACAATCAGTGTATCAATGGGATATTTCAGCCCAAGCCACGATTTGCCTAGAACAATCCTCTAAAACACCGGGTAGTTTTTACACTGGTTCTGATCCAGGATGCACCGGAGTGCAATTTGCCCAATTTATTAGGATGAGCGCTCCTCATAATGAATTGGGGACATCTTTCAGATAGATAGATAGAGATAAATCTATCTATCTATCTATCCACACACACATATATATGTATATGTACAAGGTGGGCCATTTATATGGATAAACCTAAATTAAATGGGAATGGTTGGTGATATCAACTTCCTGTTTGTGGCACATTAGTATATGGGAGGGGGAAAACTTTTCCGGATGGGTGGTGACCATGGCGGCCATTTTGAAGTCGGCCATTTTGGATCCAACTTTATTTTTTTCAATGGGAAGAGGGTCATGTGACACATCAAACTTATTGAGAATTTCATAAGAAAAATAATGGTGTGCTTGGTTTTAACGTAACTTTATTCTTTCATGAGTCTTTTACAAGTTTATGACCACTTATAAAATGTGTTCAAAGTGCTGCCCATTGTGTTGGATTGTCAATGCAACCCTCTTCTCCCACTCCTGACACACTGATAGCAACACCGCAGAAGAAATGCTAGCACAGGCTTCCAGTATCCGTTGTTTCAGATGATGCACATCTCGTATCTTCACAGCATAGACAATTGCCTTCAGATGACCCCAAAGATAAAAGTCTAAGGGGGTCAGATCGGGAGACCTTGGTGGCCATTCAACTGGCCCACGATGACCAATCCACATTCCAGGAAACTGTTCATGTAGGAATGCTCGGACCTGACACCCATAATGTGGTGGTGCACCATCTTGTTGGAAAAACTAGGGAATATGCCATCTTCAGTGCATAAAGAGGGCAACACATCATAGTAACATAGTTTTTAAGGTTGAAGGAAGACTAAGTCCATCTAGTTCAACCCATAGCCTAACATGTTGATCCAGAGGAAGGCAAAAAAAAACCATGTGGCAAACACTAAGCTCCACATTGGGGAAAAAAATTCCTTCCCGACTCCATACGACAATCAGACTAGTTCCCTGGATCAACGCGCTATCAAGGAATCTAGTATATAGAACCTGTAATATTATACTTTTCAAGAAAGGCATCCATGCCCTTCTTAAATGTTAGTAGTGAATCACTCATTACAACATCATGCGGCAGAGAGCTCCAAAGTCTCACTGCTCTTACAGTAAAGAATCCACGTCTGTGATTATGATTAAACCTTCTTTCCTCCAGACGTAGAAGATGCCCCCTTGTCCCCGTTTCTGGCCTCAGAGTAAAAAGATCAGTAGAAAGGTCTTTGTACTGTCCCCTCATATACTTGTACATAGTAATAAGATCACCCCTAAGCCTTCGTTTTTCCACAGTAAATAACCCCAAGTGTAATAACCTGTCTTGGTATTGCAGACCCCCCAGTCCTCTAATAACCTTGGTCGCTCTTCTCTGCACCTGCTCTAGTTCAGCTATGTCTTTCTTATACACCGGAGACCAGAACTGAACACAGTATTCTAAGTGTGGTCGCACTAATGACTTGTATAGAGGTAAAATTATGTTCTCCTCATGAGCATCTATGCCTCTTTAATGCATCCCATTATTTTATTTGCCTTTGTAGCAGCAGCCTGACACTGGCCACTAAGGCTATGTGCCCACGATGCAGAAATGAAGCAGAAAATTTCTGCAGCATTTCTGCATCTCCCTGGCAGAAAAAAACGCATGCAAATTGTGCATGCGTTTTTCCTGCAGAATACATGCGGATTCACATGCAGATTGACAAGCGCTTTCCAGCCGATCTTAGCATCACTTGGAAAGTGCTTGACAACTAGGTCACACTGTATAAATCCATGCAAACAGCATGGATTTATACAGTGTGAACCGTAAAAATAAAATAAAATAAAGCTATACTCACCCCTGATGCCCCGGCGTGGCTGCAGCGCTGCTTCCTGGCTGCCGGCATATCGCGAGACAGAGCGGTGAAGGGCCTGCGGTCACATGACTGTGACGTCACCGCAGGTCCTCAAGCGATGCCGGCATTCAGAGAGAAGACGCCGGACAGGTGAATATAAACTTTATTTGTTATTTTATTCTTTTTTTACAGGTACAATGGTACCCAGGTCTGGATGAGAGTCTTCTCTCCTCCAGAACTGGGTACCATCCGCCGATAGAGACGCATAGAAGCCGCTTGTAGAAATGTACAGATGCGCATTCTATGCGTCTCAATGCAAGGTAATGGCGGCCATTCCGCTGCGCTTCCGCAAAATTAAATGACATGCTGCGGATTTTTGTACGCAGCATAAACGCTGCGGAAAAATCCGCAGCATGTGCATAGAACTTGCGGAATCCCCTTGGGGACCATGGGGTGCGGATTACCATGCGTTTCACATGCGTTTACGCTGCGGAAATTCCGCAGCATAAACGCTTGAAAAACGCTACGTGGGCACCCAGCCTAAATGTGAGCTTGTCGTTCACCAATACACCCAGGTCTTTTTCAGTGACAGTTTTGCCCAGTGTTTTACAATTAAGCATATAATTATACATTTTATTTCCTCTGCCCAAGTGCATTACCTTACATTTATCCCCATTAAAGCTCATTTGCCATTTATCAGCCCAAGCTTCTAGTTCACATAGATCCTCCTGTAATATAAAATTGTCCTCCTCTGTATTGATTACCCTGCAGAGTTTAGTGTCATCTGCAAATATTGAATTATTACTCTGTATGCCCCCTACAAGGTCATTAATAAATATGTTAAAAAGAAGGGGGCCCAATACTGACCCCTGTGGTACCCCACTGTTAACTGAGACCCAGTCTGAGTGTTTTCCATTAATAACCACCCTTTGTTTCCTATCACTGAGCCAATTCTTAACCCACATACATATATTTTCCCCTATCTCCATTGTTCTCATTTTATGTATCAACCTTTTGTGTGGAACCGTATCAAAAGCTTTAGAAAAGTCCATATACACAACATCCACTGCATTTCCTTGGTCCAGTCCGGAACTTGCCTCCTCATAAAAGCTGATGAGATTAGTTTGACATGAACGGCCCCTTGTAAACCCATGTTGATATTGGGTCATGAGGTTATTCTTCTTCAGATACTCTAGTATAACATCTCTTAGGAAACCCTCCAGGATTTTACCCACCGTAGAGGTTAAGCTTACTGGCCTATAATTTCCAGGTTCAGTTTTTGTCCCCTTTTTGAATATTGGCACCACATTTGCTATACGCCAGTCCTGTGGTACAGACCCTGTTATTATGGAATCTTTAAAGATTAAAAATAATGGTCTATCTATGACGTTACTTAATTCCTGCAGTACTCGCGGGTGTATCCCATCCGGGTCCGGGGACTTGTCAACTTTAGTGATTTTTAGACGCCGCCGTATTTCCTGCTGGGTTAAGCAAGTGACATTTTTGTTATCACTAATCATGTTTTCTGTTATGCGATTTTCTTGTGTAAATACGGTTGAAAAAAAAACATTTACCATATTGGCTTTTTCCTCATCCTCATCCACCATTTCACCCAGACTATTTTTAAGGGGGCCAATACTATAATTTTTTAGTTTTTTACTATTTATGTAGTTAAAGAATATTTTGGGGTTATTTTTACTTTCTCTGGCAATGATTCTCTCTGCCCCAATCTTTGCTTCCTTGATTTGTTTTTTTACATAATTTATTTAATTTTCTATATTTATTTAATGCCTCATCACTACCTACTTGCTTTACTTCTCTAAATGCTTTCTTTTTGTCACTTATTGCGCCCCTTACAGCTCTATTTAGCCATAGTGGTTTCCTCCTATTTCTAGCATGTTTATTCCCAAAGGGTATATATTGTGCACAGGTCCTATTCAGGATGTTAATAAAAGTCTCCCATTTGCTTTGTGTAGCTTTATGTCTCAGGATATCGTCCCAGTTTATTGCACTAAGATCATCTCTTAACCGTTGGAAATTTGCCTTCCTGAAGTTTAGTGTCCTTGTAACCCCTCTACTACACATCTTATTAAAGGTTACATGAAAACATATTATTTTGTGATCACTATTACCCAAGTGACCCCCAACTCGTATATTTGATATGCGGTCTGGCCTATTGGTTAATATTAGGTCTAGCAGTTGCCCCCCTTCTTGTTGGGTCCTGAACCAGTTGTGAAAGGTAATTGTCTCTCATAGTTGTCAAAAACTTATTACCTTTGCTTGAACTACATGTTTCAGTCCCCCAATGTATTTCAGGGTAGTTGAAGTCCCCCATAATAATGACTTCTCCTTGAGTTGCTGCTTCATCTATTTGCTTTACGAGGATATTCTCCGCTACTTCCATTATTTTTGGAGACTTATAACAAACCCCTATCAGTAATTTATTATTTTTTCCCCCTCCCCTTATCTCCACCCACAGGGACTCTACATTTTCATTAGATTCACATATATCCTCCCGCAAGACGGGTTTTAAGGATGATTTTACATATAAACACACACCCCCCCCTCGCTTGTTTGTACGGTCATTTCCGAACAGACTATAGCCCTGTAAATTAACTGCCCAGTCATGGGTCTCGTCCAGCCACGTCTCAGATATCCCTACCATGTCATAATTATTTTCCAACAAAATTAATTCTAATTCCTCCATTTTGTTGGTGAGGCTTCTGGCATTAGTGTACATGCATTTTATGTATCTCTCTGTACCTCTATTCCTTCTTACTTTATTTACTGTTGTAACCCCACCCCCAATTTCTTTATTTGTGCCCAGGTCACTATCTGCACTATCTTCCCCACCTATAAAATGAATACCCTTCCCCCCAATCCCTAGTTTAAACACTCCTCCAACCTTCTAGCCATTTTCTCCCCCAGCACAGCTGCACCCTCCCCATTAAGGTGCAGCCGGTCCCTAGCGTAGAGTCTGTAGCCAACTGAGAAGTCGGCCCAGTTCTCCAGGAACCCAAATCCCTCCTTCCTACACCAGTTCCTGAGCCACTTATTTATCTCCCGTTGCCTCTCTGGCGTGGCACGTAGTACCGGTAGTATTTCAGAGAATACCACCTTGGAGGTCCTTGCTTTCAGCTTGCAGCCTAATTCCCTGAAATTATCTTTAAGGACCTTCCACCTACCTCTAATTTTGTCATTTGTGCCAATGTGCACCATGACCGTTGGGTCCTCACCAGCCCCTCCCAGTAATCTGTCAACCCGATCAGCGATGTGCTGGACTCGAGTGCCCTATCTGTTCCCCTAATAATTGAGTCCACCACTACCAGCACCTGCCTGGCCTGCCCTGCTCTCCTATTTCCCTCTTTACTGGAGCTGACACTCCTCCGGCTTTTAGGGGACATGCCTTGCTGCAGTAGTGCTACCCCTGTACCGTCACTCCCCTCATCTGCCAACTTTGCAAACTTTTTGGGGTGTGCCAGATCAGGACTAGCCTCCCTGGCACTCTTCCCTCTACCACCCCTTCTAACTGTCACCCAACTAGTGACCTCACTGTCCTGCAGCTCCCGACTACCACCCTCCCCCACATCTACCCCAGTGAGTTGCTGCTCAGTGAGCAGCAGACTCCTTTCCATATTGTCAATGGATCTCAGTGTTGACAGCTGCTCATTTAGATCCAGTACCTGGGCTTCCAAACGCACAACGTGCACACATCTCGCACAGCTGTATGCACCCACGACCGGCTGTTCAAGGATTGCATAAATGTGACAAGATGTACACAAGATAGCATTGTCAATAATGGAGCTCATTTCCTAATTGGGATTGCAATAGACAGAATATTAAGTAAAAAGAAAAGCAAAGAATTAATGAAATACAGTCAGCAATTCAGTCCAAAGTCCTCCCTTCCAAACTCCCTGAATCCAAAGTCACTGAAAAACAAGTCACACACTTACTTTCGTTCGCACTTACGCTCCGGACACACTCAGCTCGTTCACACTCGCAAACTAAGAGATTTAAAGAGTTTTTTTTTTTTTTTTTTCCCTTTTCCAGCAATGCACTTCCAAAGGACTGGATGCCCATCATCATGTAGCAATTTCAGATATCCAGTGGCGTTGAGGTTTTCATTGATGAAGAATGGCCCCAATATCTTTGTACCCCATATACCACACCATACCATCAAGATACGAGATGTGCAACATCTGAAACAATGGATACTGGAAGCCTGTGCTAGCATTTCTTCTGCGGTGTTGCTATCAGTGTGTCAAGAGTGGGAGAAGAGGGTTGCATTGACAATCCAACACAATGGGCAGCACTTTGAACACATTTTATAAGTGGTCATAAACTTGCAAATAACTCATGAAAGAATAAAGTTACGTTAAAACCAAGCACACCATTGTTTTTCTTATGAAATTCTCAATAAGTTTGATGTGTCACATGACCCTCTTCCCATTGAAAAAAATAAAGTTGGATCCAAAATGGCCAACTTCAAAATGGCCGCCATGGTCACCACCCATCTGGAAAAGTTTCCCCCTTCCCATATACTAATGTGCCACAAACAGGAAGTTGATATCACCAACCATTCCCATTTAATTTAGGTGTATCCATATAAATGGCCCACCCTGTATATGTACGCAGAGCGTATAAATGCCAAAGGTCAATACATTTTTGTGCAAAAAAAAAAAAAAAATTACAATTTTTCAAACAGATTTCTGGTGCAAATTTGGACAAGGTAGAAAACTTGTTCTAAAGCTCAACATGATCTTTCTGTGTCCACCTCTGCTTCTTTTCTCACTCTGCTCCTCACCATAGAGCACAATAGGAGGTGTAACGGTCCATCTTGTCTGAGCAAGATGGATTTAAGCTGTTTTTTTTTTCCCCCAGAGTGGATGACAAATTCAGGAGACGGAAGAAGTGGCTCAGAAGTGGAGAAAGAAGCAGATTTCTGTGATAACATATTACGATATTTCTAATATCCGCCTGTAATATTTTTTATACAAAGTGTGTTGAAAATACAGTTCATTTTTAAAGCCAATCCTCCATCTCTCACACAGATGTTATGGCTGTCACTCGGTACTATAAAATAATATCGAGAACAGTGTAGAAAATAAAGGTCTTTTTATTGAACCCTATCGGTTTGGACAAAAATTGGTGTCATTCACCAGAGAATCTAAAAAAGTTAAATGTAGAAATTTCACATTTTTAACATTTCTGCTAATAAATGACCACATGCCAACTACAGCGTTATAATCAGTAGCCCCCAACCTTGCAAAACCAAAATGCTAGAGGCGGTCCCTGGTTTATGCAATAGTAAGCGCAGCCCAAAAATTACATAGAAGGTTCTGCGCCTCGTCTCATTAAGAGATCTAGAACAATCTAATCATTATTACATATATAGTACAAGAAAGGATAAAGAACTATAACGGTAGGCACTGGCACATTATTAGTTAAAAACTAATAGTGGTTAATAGTGGTTTGCATAGATTTGTGGAAAAGAAAAAGACACAGAATTATAGAGAACTGTGAGAGGACAACCACTGACTTTATGTGGCTGCATTAGGAAACGGTTTGGCGCTATGGTATTCCCACCTCCAGGATCCTATCCCAAGATGTAGTAGGTGTAAAAATAATATTAGCAAATACCTCCAATTAGAAACGTAGTATAGTTCTCCTGATTAGCATTGTCGCTTACCCCATATGCAGGGCATTGCAGTAGCTTAGGTATCCATGGTTCCGACCACTAGCAACTAGATAACTGTCACTCTATGAGTGGTCGTCACTATGGATACCCAAGCTACTGCAATACCCTGCACATGGAATAAGCGAGAGTGAATCAGGAGAACTATACTACATTTCTAATTGGAGGTATTTGCTAATATTATTATACCTACTACATATTGGGATAGGATCTTGGAAATGAGAATAACCCTTTAACCAAGTAATATGGAGGTTCTCCATGGCATTTCTCTTTTAGAAAATACATTTTTTTTTTATTTAACTAACAAATATAGAAAAAAAAGACCCTCTATTGTTCCTCCTGGAAATGTAGAAATTCATAATGGAGGGCTGTTCCTTTTCTCAATAGGTCGTGTCCCTGCACAGTCAGGACTGACTGGACAATGTCACGGAAAGCAGCGATACGCCTCATTTATAATGAAAGGAAGAGTAACAAAGGGATAAATAAAAGAAAAAACATCAACTAAACAATTGACTAAAACAGGAGTGTCAGGAGAGTCGGTGGGTCCTCTTTAAAAAAAAAAAAAAAAGTGTTTCCCTTAAAATAGATAATAAAATACTTGGATATAGAAGTCCCTGAGTTGTCCTGTCGAATGCGACAACCAGTAACAGAACGTTACAGCGTCCATCCAGGTTGTCGCACATCGTC
The DNA here is from genome assembly GCF_046119375.1 of Phyllobates terribilis. Taxonomy (NCBI): domain Eukaryota; kingdom Metazoa; phylum Chordata; class Amphibia; order Anura; family Dendrobatidae; genus Phyllobates; species Phyllobates terribilis. The sequence goes on from NW_027362765.1 coordinate 405,465,423, forward strand.
CTATACACTCTGAAATGTAAAAAAATGTATCCTGAGCGCCGTTGAGACTGAGTTATTTCTTTAAGTATATTTCTTTTTTTTTTCTGTTAGTTTTATATAGCTAACATTATATGCATGAAACAGAAAGCTCAGGATGAGCAGCGCTGCAGCTTCTTGCCATAGTGTGTGTGAGAATATATATATTGTAGTATAAATGTACTATATACTAGTAATCAGTGCAGTCTCTGGCAGCCCCATGTAAAGCGGTTACTAACATTTTGCAGCACACAATGTTTTTTTGGGATTGAGCAGAATTTACTAAAATGGGATAAAATAATAAAAGTCTGTGTACTCACAGGTCAAATCCCTCTGCTGCTCCCCACTGTTTAATTCATTATGTCCCATCTACCACATGTGACCACTGCAGCCAATCACAAACCTCAGTGGAACCCCTCTAAGGCCAGTGATTGGCTGCAGAGGTCACGTGGTCGACAGCACATTTTCGATGCAGTCAAGTAAACAGTGAGCAGCGAGAGCACTGGTACAGCAGGGGGATTTTGATAGATGAGAACACAGACTTATTATTTTTACTTATCCCCTCCACACATCCCTTTAAAATAGATCAATGGGATCAGGTTAGGGTCTGCGTACAAATGTACATGAGTGGACGGAAGCCAATGGGTTAGTTATGTTTTGCCATTGTAAAAGGCAAAGATCATCGGAGTTCTTCGTAAGAGCCAATTATATGTCACAGCCTGCTGTGACTTCTAGTACTACAATACTTAGACGGTCCCAGATTAGCTGCCAGAGGATAGTGGTTTCCATACTTCACATGGAATAAGCCAAAGGATCATTTGGATGGAGACCTTGAAAAACGGTCAGCAGGCAAGTCGGCGGGAGTTTCTACAGTTCAGGCACTGTATGAACAAATGCAGCACATCTTGTGGAGACAGAAAAAAAACAATCCTTCTCCTTGGAGGACGCCTTACAGCGTAGTGTAGTAATCCGTCCTCTTCTGTCCTGCAGGTCTACAGTCGCAATATGTGATTGATGTGGCCCTGAAAATAAAAGACCGGATGTTTATTATACAATTATTTACTGACACATGAAAAGAGACGGCTGTCACCAACCAGGAAAGGAGGGGTTAACGTTCACCTTTATGCACAGGTAAGGCTCACAGCGCATATACCAAATATATTCACTGGGTCCAATGCACTTAGTGCATGCAAAAAGTGGATCAAAACTATCAAGATCTCTGCTTGCTGTCATTCTAGAATTTATTAAAAAGGTGCAAAAAAACAAACAAACCCCAAAACTGTCCTAGTTAGAGGTGGTCGTCTCATTATGTGACTAGGACAGAGGTGTAGCCTTTGGGATTAAACAATAAAAATTCCAACTATGGGACAGCAAGCAGAGATCTTGAAAAGCCACAAAGAATGGATTCATAAAGTATATTGGAAACTTAAAGGGATATTCCTGTTCCTAGTTTTCTTTAAGTATTTCCTTTATGTATGCTTAAGTATCATTTGTGCTATTCTTTTATATTTTTGGGTAATTTTAGCTGTTTGCTGTCAGTGAATAGATCACATCCAGCTCATACAGGTGCAGGGCCCATTAACCCTTACAGCCGGCCGTACAGGACGGGTTTCCAGCCTTTCCATCAGCAAACAGAGGAGTTGTGGCTGATGCAGTGGATCGGTGATTACTTGTTCAGGCTGGATTACTTTATAGCAGATTACAGACTAAAGAGGGAATTTCAAGCTCAGTATATTACAGGGAAGGAAGGAGCTCTCAAAAAATTACCTTTTGTTTAAGTTCAGGTTATTTATTTATTTTTAAATGTTTGATTTTTTTTTTGTCCCCCAAAGTTTTTCATACCACCATCTATATTTCCCACAAAATTGAAAATCAGAAATCCCACAATTTTTCAGACTCTTAAAAGAGTAATACTTCCTGTTCTATACAGATGACTTTTCAGCGGTAAAATTATCATTACATACAGGATTACAATGGAAGAAACTGTAGAACCTCTATAAATAGTAGATAATGTCACAGCTCACCTCCACCTATTCCTGTACAATAACTGATAACACCTCTATATACAGTAACACAGGATCCACCTTTCACAATAGGTGATGTCACAGCTCACCTCCTCCTCCTGTACAATGACTGATAACACCTCTATATACAGCAGATAACACAGGATCCACCATTCACAATAGGTGATATAATAATAATAATTTTTTTATTTTTATAGCGCCAACATATTCCGCAGCACTTTACAAATTTTAGGGGGGACATATACAGACAATACAGAATAAACATATCTCATATCGAAAGGAGTGAGGGCCCTGCTCGCAAGCTTACAGTCTATGAGGAAATGGGGGAGACACAAAAGGTAAAAAGTACATATATTGTATAATGCAGCCTTGATATACTGAATAGGATAAATAATAATACATGGACTGGTCGCTTGCCAGTATGTGTACAGTCCTGACCGAGGCTATTAAGTGCATGGTTGGTATGAACCTGAAGTTGAAGAAGACTTTAATATGGGGGAAAACTGGGACGGACAGATAGTGTGTGGAGGCGATACGCCAGTCTAAAGAAATGTGTTTTTAGGGTTCGCTTGAAACTGTGGGTATTGGGAATTAATCGAACTGTCCTGGGTAATGCATTCCAAAGAATTGGCGCAGCACGCGAGAAATCTTGGAGACGGGAGTGGGAAGTTCGGATTATGGAGGATTTTAGTTTTAAGTCACTGGCAGAACGGAGGGCACGTGTAGGGTGGTAGACTGAGACGAGGGACGAGATGTAGGGGGGTGTTGAAGCATGGAGCGCTTTGTGGGTAAGCGTGATAAGTTTAAATTGAACTCTGTGTTGGATGGGTAACCAATGCAATGACTGGCACAGGGAAGAGGCATCGGTGTAGTGGTTGGCGAGGAATATGATCCTGGCTGCTGCGTTAAGGACGGATTGGAGAGGGGAGAGTTTAGTAAAAGGGAGCCCGATCAGTAGAGAGTTGCAGTAGTCCAGACGGGAATGAATAAGAGCTACAGTAAGAGTTTTTGCCGAGTCAAAGGTGAGAAAAGTCCTGATTCTTGAGATGTTTTTGAGATGTAGATGACATGAATGAGCGAGTGATTTGATGTGAGGAGTGAAGGAAAGATCTGAATCAAAAATGACCCCAAGACAGCGGGCTTGTTGCTGGGGAGTAATGGTTGAGCCACAAACGGAAATGGCAATATCGGGCACAGGTAGGTTAGTTGTTGGATTTATTGGATTTAGCTGTTAGTAGATCATTAGAGACTTTAGTGAGGGCAGTTTCAGTAGAATGTAAAGAGCGGAAACCAGATTGTAAAGGGTCAAGAAGAGAGTTGTCTGAGAGATAGTGGATTAGACGGGAATGGACCAGGCGTTCCAGGAGTTTAGAGATAAAGGGAAGATTGGAAACAGGTCTGTAGTTGGCCGTGCAGTTCTGGTCGAGGGATGGTTTTTTAAGTAATGGTTGTATGCTGGCGTGTTTAAAAGAAGAGGGAAAGATACCAGATGAGAGGGAAGGTTGAAAATTTTTGTTAGGTGAGTGGTGACAGCTGGAGCAAGGGACTGAAGGAGATGTGAGGGAATAGGGTCACTGGTGCAGGTGGTAGGGCGAGAAGATGCAAGGAGCCTGATTACTTCATCTTCCGTGACTGGTTCGAAGTCAGAAAGTGAGCAAGATACAATGTGGCGGGGGAGAGCATGCATAACCTTTGGGGATTGGGAGAAAATTTCCTGTCGGATATGGTCAATTTTTTCTTTTAAATAATTGGCCAGATCGTCAGCGCTGAGGTCGGTGGTCGGGGCCTGTGTTGTTTGATTGAGGAGAGAATGAAACGTGTCAAGGAGTTGTTTAGGATTATTGGAAAGTGAGATGATGAGGTTGTTAAAGTAGGTTTGTTTGGAGAGGTGAAGGGCAGAGTTTTATGTTTTCAGCATAAATTTATAGTGGAGGAAATCTTCGGGCTGATTTCGGGTGATGTCACAGCCCTCCTCCTCCTGTACAATGACTGATAACACCTCTATAGACAGTAGATAACACAGGATCCTCCATTCACAATAGGTGATGTCACAGCTCACCTCCTCCTCCTGTATGACGGATAACACCTCTATGTACAGTAGGTAACACAGGACAAACCATTTACGTCACAGCTCACCTCCACCTATTCCTGTACATTGACTGATAACACCTCTATATACAGTATATAACACAGGATCCACCATTCACAATAGGCGATGTGACAGCTCACCTCCTCCTGTACAATGACGGATCTTATGATATCTACTGTGTATACAGCTGTTATCAAACACTCACAATATGTGATATTACAGCTCACCTACTCTCCCTCCCTCCACAATGACCTATGCTAAGATCAGACCATGCTCAGACTGAAAGCTCATGGCTTCGACAAAAGATAGGGACTAAGTCAGCCTACTGCTGCTAATTTTCAGGTCAAGAACAGGAAGTAGGAGTAGAAATATTAAACTATTAGGCTATGTACACACGATGCAGAAATGCTCAGGATTTTTTCCTGAGCGTTTCTGCATCTCCCTGGCAGAAAAAAACGCATGCGGATTGTACTTGCGGATTGTACATGCGTTTTCCTGCCAGGGACATGCGGTAGTGAAGTGGTCCCACTGACATTTCTGCATGCGGGTTGACAAGCGCTTCCCAAGCGATTTTAGCATCACTTGGAAAGTGCTTGATAACTAGGTCACACTATATAAATCCATGCAAACAGCATGGATTTATATAGTGTGACCCGAGAGAGTGGTAAAAATAAAAAAATAAATGTACTGTATACTTACCCTCCGATGGCCCCCGGTGTCCCGCTCACTCTGTTCTCCCGGCAACAATGAATTGAAAGACCTGCCGACGTCAGCGTCACGTGACCCGTCACATGACTCTGACGTCAGCGCAGGTCCTTCAACTCACTGCAAAGTGCCGGGAACCAAGCAGGAGCGGTGCGCGGGCCGACAGAAGGCAAGTATACATTTATTTTTTATTTTATTCTTGCTTTTACAGCTTTTTAATGGTACCTGGGTCCGGAGGAGACTCTCCTCATCTACACCCGGGTACCATCCGCACATTAGAACGCGGCAATAAAGCAAGTACAAATGCAGTCTTGCGGTATTGGCGCGTTCTAATGCAAGTCAATGGCAGCCGCGTTTCCGCAAAATTAATGGACATGCTGCGGATTTTTGAGCGCAGCATAAACGCTGCGGAAAAATCCGCAGCATGGGCGCAGCACATGCGGATTTCCATTGGGGAACATTGCTTCCCTTGTACCATGCGTTTTTAATGCGTTTACGCAGCTGCAAAAACGCCGCGGAAACGCATTAAAAACGCATCGTGTGCACACAGCCTTAAACCAGTGGCCAGTGTGAAAATGGCAAAGTTTGTGGCTTTTTGGATATAATATATGATTAAAAAAAATAGATTTTCCTTATTACCTGATTTAACATTAGGTCATTTTCTGATAACATATTCTGTTAATTAGCAAAAGCAAAATGGTTTATGAAAACATCAAAAAAAGAGGCTGTTCACTTCTGACAACTATTTTTAGTCTTGGCGTTTTGCCCATTGTTAGAACTTCAGAAAGTTACAGAATCCTCGCTATTTAAAAAGGGATTTACCATTAACAACATTTGATGGATGGAGAGGCCGCACACATGTTCTGCTACCACTCCTCCTTCTACAGTGGTGGCCAAAAGTATTGGCACCCCTGCATTTGTCAGATAATACTCAGTTTCTTCCTGAAAATGATTGCAATCACAAATTCTTTGGTATTATTATCTTCATTTAATTTGCTTGCAAGGAAAAAACACAAAAGAGAATGAAGCAAAAATCAAATCATTGATCATTTCACACAAAACTCCAAAAATGGGCCAGACAAAAGTATTGGCACCCTCAGCCTAATACTTGGTTGCACAACTTTTAGCCAAAATAACTGCGAACAACCGCTTCCGGTAACCATCATTGAGTATCTTATAATGCTCTGCTGGAATTGTAGACCATTCTTCTTTGGCAAACTGCTCCAGGTCCCTGATATTTGAAGGGTGCCTTCTCCAAACTGCCATTTTGAGATCTCTCCACAGGTGTTCTATGGGATTCAGGTCTGGACTCATTGCTGGCCACCTTAGAAGTCTCCAGTGCTTTCTCTAAAACCATTTTATAGTGCTTTTGGAAGTGTTTTTTGGGTCATTGTCCTGCTGGAAGACCCATGACCTCCGAGGGAGACCCAGCTTTCTCACACTGGGCCCTACATTATGCTGCAAAATTTGTTGGTAGTCTTCAGACTTCATAATGCCATGCACACGGTCAAGCAGTCCAGTGCCAGAGGCAGCAAAGCAACCCCAAAACGTCAGGGAACCTCCGCCATGTTTGACTGTAGGGACCGTGTTCTTTTCTTTGAATGCCTCTTTTTTTTTCCGTACACTCTATGTTGATGCTTTTTCACAAAAAGCTCTACTTTTGTCTCATCTGACCAGAGAACATTCTTCCAAAACGTTTTAGGTTTTCTCAGGTAAGTTTTGGCAAACTCCAGCCTGGCTTTTTTATGTCTCGGGGTAAGAAGTGGGGTCTTCCTGGGTATCCTACCATACAGTCCCTTTTCATTCAGACGCCGACAGATAGTACGGGTTAACACTGTTGTACCCTCGGACTGCAGGGCAGCTTGAACTTGTTTGGATGTTAGTCGAGGTTCTTTATCCACCATCCGCACAATCTTGCGTTGAAATCTCTTGTCAATTTTTCTTTTCCGTCCACATCTAGGGAGGTTAGCCACAGTGCCATGGGCATTAACCCCTTAACAACATCTGACGTACTAATACGCATCTGTGCCCTGGGACTTAAGAGCCAGACCCGAATTAGTACGTCATGGCGATCGCGCGCGCACACAGGCTGTGCGGGCGCGATCACCGCCGGGTGTCAGCTGATTGTCACAGCTGACACCCGGTACTATGTGCAGGGAGCAGTCCTGCACCGCTCCCAGCACATTAACCCCCGCGATGCTGCGATCAAAGTCGATCGCAGCCGATCGCGGCATTGCGGGGGCAAGGGGAGGTGATCGCCGATACTCACCTCCTCTTCCGGCTTCCAGCGCAGTCTGCAAAGGCTTCCCGGGTGTTGCCATGACGACCCGATGTCGTCATGACAACATCCGGGTCACCAGACAGCAGGAAGATTGTTTGGACAAGCGCAGTGCATCTCCAAACAATCTTCACACTGTGCACTGCTGATAGCCTGCATGGCATAGGGATGGTGCTCCATTCCTGTGCCATGCAGGCGATCAGAAAAAAAAAAGTGAAAGTCCCAGAGTGGGACAAAGTAATAAAGTGTATAAACTGTCTGAAAGTGGAAAAAAAAAAAAAAATTGCAAAAATATAAAAAAAAATAAAAAAAATAATCCACGAAAAATAAAAATATAATGTACCCATCAATAAATATTATTATATAAAAAAAAAATAAAATAAAATAAAAGTACACATATTTGGTATCGCCGCGTCCGGAACAACCTGACCTATAAAACTGTCCCACTAGTTAACCCCTTCAGTGAACACGGTAAAAAAAAAAAAAAAAAACAAAGCAAAAAACAATGCTTTATCACCATACCGCCAAACAAAAAGTGGAATAACACGCGATCAAAAAGACGCATATAAATAAAAATGGTACCGCTGAAAACATCATCTCGTCCCGCAAAAAACAAGCCGCCATACAGCTCCATCAGCCGAAAAATAAAAAAGTTATAGCTCTCAGAATAAAGCGATGCTAAAAAATATTTTTTTCTATAAAATAGCTTTTATTGTGTATAAGCGCCAAAACATAGAAAAATGATACAAATGTGGTACCGCTGTAAACGTACTGACCCGAAGAATAAAGCTACCTCATCAATTTTACCACACGCGGAACAGAATAAAAAAAAATAAAAAAAACAATTCCTGAATTGTTGTTTTTTGTTTATTCTGCCTCCCAAAAATCGGAATAGAAAGCGATCAAAAAATGTCACGTGCCTGAAAATGGCACCAATAACAACGTCAAGTCATCCCGCAAAAAACGAGCCATCACATGACTGTCTGCCAAAATCTGGAAAAATTATAGCTCTCAAAATATGGCGATGCAAAAACTAGATTTTACAAAAAATGCGTCTTTTAGTGTGTGACAGCTGTCAGTCATAAAAACCCCATATGATTCTGGCATTGCTGTAATCACACCGACCTGAAGAATAAAGTCGTCTAATCACTTATACCGCACAAGGAACGGCATCAAAAATAAACTCTTGGGTTAGGATTGGGCTAGGGTTGGGGCTAGGGTTGTGCTGGGGCTAGGGTTGTGCTGGGGCTAGGGTTGTGCTGGGGCTAGGGTTGTGCTGGGGCTAGGGCTGGGGTTGGGATTTTTTTCAAAAGTAAGAAAAAAAAAGATGACGATATGGCGACTAGTGTTGAGCGCAAGTGCTCGCTACTTGAGTTTGCATCGGGTGCTCTGGTATGCATTGAGTATCGTGGGTATTTGAGTGACATGCTCGAGTCTCTGCCTCATATGCTTCGCGGCCAAAAAAACTTTACGGGGATTGCCTGCCATGCACGAGCGATCCCCGCATGTTTTTTTTTGGGTGTCTAATAACCGTGAAACATGCGGAGCAGGGACTCGAGCATGTCACTCGAGCACACGCTGTACATGGTGCATACCTGAGTACCCGATGCAAACTCAAGTAGCGAGCACTTGCGCTCAAGAATAATGACAACTTATTCAATATGATGACCTAATGTAAACAAATTCTGTGCAGTACCTCTGGGTTCAAAATGTTCACTATACACCTTAATAAAATCCTTGACGGGTATAGTTTCCAAAATGGGGACACTTGTGGGGGAGCTCCACTGTTTAGGCACATCACGGGCTCTCCAAACGCGACATGGTGTCCGCTAACAATTTGAGCCGATTTTCCATTCAATTTATTAGCGGATACCATGTTGCATTTGGAGAGTCCCTGTGTGCCCAAACATTGGAGCTCCCCCACAAGTGACCCCATTTTGGAAACTAGACCCCCCAAGGCACCTATCTAGATGCATAGTGAGCACTTGGAACCCCCAGGTGCTTCACAAATTGATTCGTAAAAATGAAAAAGTGTTTTTTTTGTTCACTTTTTCATTTTTACGAATCAATTTGTGAAGCACCTGGGGGTTCCAAGTGCTTACTATGCATCTAGAAAGGTGCCTTGGGGGGTCTAGTTGCCAAAATGGGGTCACTTGTGGGGGAGCTCCAAAGTTTGGGCACACAGGGGCTCTCCAAACACAACATGGCGTCCGCTAATTATTCAAGCAAATTTTACAATCAAAAAGTCAAATGGCGCTCCTTCCCTTCCAAGCCCTGCCGTGCGCCCAAACAGTGTTTTTTCCCCAAATATTGGGTATCTGCGTGCCCAGGGGAAATTGCACAACAAATTTTGGGTCCATTTTTTCTTGTTACCCCTGTGAAAATAAAAAAAATTGGGTCTAAAGTAACATTTTTGTGAAAAAAGTTAAATGTTCATTTTTTTCTTCCACATTCAAAAAATTCCTGTGAAGCACCTGAAGGGTTAATAAAGTTCTTGAATGTGGTTTTGAGCACCTTGAGGAGTGCAGTTTTTAGAATGGTGTCACTTTTGGGTATTTTCTGTCATAAAGACCCCTCAAAGTGACTTCAAATGTGATGTGGTCCCTAAAAAAATGGTTTTGTAAATTTTGTTGGAAAAATGAGAAATCGCTGGTCAACTTTTAACCCTTATAGCTCCCTAACAAAAAAAAAATTTTGGTTCCAAAATTGTGCTGATGTAAAGTAGACATGTGGGAAATGTTATTTATTAACTCTTTTGTGTGACATATCTCTCTGATTTCAGGGCTTAAAAATTCAAATTTTGAAAATTGCAAAATTTTCGCCAAATTTCCGTTTTTTTCACAAATAAACGCAAGTGATATCGAAGAAATTTTTCCACAATCATGAAGTACAATATGTCACGAAAAAACAATCTCAGAATCAGGGGGATCCATTGAAGCGTTCCAGAGTAATTACCTCATAAAGTGACAGTGGTCAGAATTGTAAAAATTGGCCTGGTCATTAACGTGCAAACCACCCTCGGGGCTTAAGGGGTTAAACTTCTTGATGACACTGCGCACGGAAGACACAGGAACATTCGGGTCTTTGGAGATGGACTTGTAGCCTTGAGATTGCTCATGCTTCCTCACAATTTGGTTTCTCAAGTCCTCAGACAGTTCTTTGGTCTTCTTTCTTTTCTCCATGCTCAATGTGGTACACACAAGGACACAGGACAGAGGTTGAGTCAACTTTAATCCATGTTAACTGGCTGCAAGTGTGATTTAGTTATTGCCAACACCTGTTAGGTGCCACAGGTAAGTTACAGGTGCTGTTAATTACATGAATTAGAGAAGCATCACATGATTTTTCAAAGGGTGCCAATACTTTTTTCCACTCCCTTTTTTAGGTTTGGTGTGGAATTATATCCAATTTGGCTTTAGGACAATTCTTTTTGTGTTTTTTCATTGAAGACAAATTAAATGAAGATAATAATACCAAAGAATTTGTGATTGCAATCATTTTCAGGAAGAAACTGAGTATTATCTGACAGAATTGCAGGGGTGCCAATACTTTTGGCCACCACTGTAAGGCGAGGTGCAGGCGGCCATAGTCTCATCCGAGAGAATCAGGACGATTATTCTAATCACATTCTGATCAGTGTGACCCGATTCTATCAGCTGAGGAGATGGAAGAAAAAAAAAATGTCTCCATCTTCTCCATTCTGTGTAAAATTAGACTGCACTCAGATGTCATTCGAGTGCACTCCGACGGTTTCCACAGGCTTACTGACTTGCATGGCCGAGTGCGATCCGAATATCTGATCAAACTCGTGCACACTGATTTTTTTCCTCGGACCGAGGAATTTGAGTTTCTCATTCTGAAAATTGGTAAAGTCTCCATGGTGGTGGCGACATGTACAGTGACAGCAGGTGACCGCAGCGGTCAAGCGAATGAAGGATGGAACGTCATGACTGCAGGACCGGCAAGGTCCACTGGAGCAGCAGGAGATTCACCTGGTAAGTGAGAATGAAGGAATCTCCCGAAATTCAAAAATTAGATTCCTATCAAATAAACTTGGTGCAAATCTAATCTGCGGGAAAAGAGTTTAAAGAAATAAATCAATCTGTTATACTCTCCTCTTCTCAGCCCTCCCCGAATCGACTCCTTGGTCTTCTCCTTTAATCTTCTGTTTCCGGATCTCCTTTCTTCACTAGTCCCTATGGCATCAAGTGGGGTCTGACGTCAAGTGATCAACTCTAATCTAAGAGGAATCCTGGCAGTAAGTCTATAATTTCCCCACAGCTCCCCCCGCAGGAGAGATTTGTGTACTGCAATACAAAATCTCCAGAGCAAAAAAAAAAAAAATGCTCTGTATAGCCAATCTCCACTATGGCCAAATGATGAGGAACACCACTTTATTGACTTACTTGTACTAATAAATCATATTCATTTGTTCCCTGAATTAAAAGATCTCCCCCCCCTTTGAGAAACGAGGCTGTAGACCAAACCAAGATTGCATCATATGTTTGCGTGATATTTTTATGCCAACTTTCATACAATGAATTTGGTCTTATGCTCACAGTTTGGCTTCTGTTACATATTGCGAAGTTTTCGTCTCTATCCAATTTTCTACCGGTGTCGTTTGAGCTCCTCGCCGCACTCGCAGGTTGTCTCATCGACTCCAGCAGTCAATCTACAATGTAAAGTTATTGTCACGGTGGCAGCAGGAGGCCCAGATGAGCGGAACGTTTTGAAAAGAAGCGCTCGGCCACCGTCGTGTTTTATGAAGTCATGGTGTTAGCCAGATGTCTCACTCGAAATCAAACCTTTTATCCCGGGCCTCCCCGCTGCTCCTGGAGCGCTTTCTTGATAGAGCAGCACATACAACATGATCCAGAAACAAAAACGAGGTCCCTCAAGAGGAAGTGAGACAAGAAGCAGCCAGCTTCACGTATTCTACGCTGAATCATACAAGTTCTACATACAAGGATCTGCCGTCCCGAGTAGAACATTTTATCTCTTAAGATTAAAAAAACAGTCTCTCCACACCCGAGAAAAGCCACGACCAGTCTCTCCACACCCGAGAAAAGCCACGACCAGTCTCTCCACACCCGAGAAAAGCCACGACCAGTCTCTCCACACCCGAGAAAAGCCACGACCAGTCTCTCCACACCCGAGAAAAGCCACGACCAGTCTCTCCACACCCGAGAAAAGCCACGACCAGTCTCTCTACACCCGAGAAAAGCCACGACCAGTCTCTCCACACCCGAGAAAAGCCACGACCAGTCTCTCCACACCCGAGAAAAGCCACGACCAGTCTCTCCACACCCGAGAAAAACCTTTGATTATTCTGCTCAGACATTGATCAAATTGGCATCAGTTCTTCTCGGAGTTTTAGAGAAAAGTTTCTCCACCATCTCCGTTCTATCAGTCCATGAAAATCAGAGCGCACTCAGATTTCTTTTTTTTTTTTTTTTTTTTTTTTTTTTTTAGAGCCATAGAATTGTATTGCGGATTTTGATCCGACACTTGGATCAAAATTGGACAGGTCTCGGATTTTTTCCAGAGAGCAGAGGGGGAAAAAAAATAATTGAATCGGATCTGTGTCCAGCCCCACAGAGTATCAAAAGGTACAAGTGTCATCCGTGAAAACCAAGGGTAACACTTGACCAAGAAAAATCAGCCCTTACACAGAGATCCAGTATAAAAATATATATACATATGTGGTAGTTTTTTGGAATTAGTGGAAAGTTTAGTCCCTTTTTTAACTGGAAGAATTTTTCCATGAACATCTCCCCCCATATGTCCATAAGAAGTCAAATCACAGGTCTTAGCTCTAGAAGATCATACGACCGATGTGGAGGACTGGAGGAGCTGAGGCAGTGTAAAGGACAGGTGAGTGGAGGACCTAGAGCAGACAAGTATTTTTTATTTTAAATTATTTTTTTTTGTCCCTTCTCTCCCCTCCATTTATTATGTTTTGACGTCTGGAGACACCTCAGATCGTAATTAACGTATTTTTACACCAACAAGGACACTGTTCATTCGGCTAGAAGAAAATCAGTCTCACAAATCTGCCCAAAACTAATCTGGCTCATCTCTAGTGAGGACCGTCCCAGTCTTTGGGAAAGCTTGGTCAAAGATTAACACTACAGCTCTATCCACACACGACTTTAAGATTCCCATTCTTCAGAACGGTGGGGTTTCCAGAGGCCTAACCTCCCACCGATCTTATATTCATCACTAATCTTGCGGTGAAAGAACCCAATGGAACAGAAGCTCTAAGAAAAGTAAAAATATTGTTATACCCCAGTACTTAAAGGAATCCGTCAGCTCAATTACCAATTTTAATATGGGCTAGTGTAAAAATGGCAATATTGCTCAAGGGACCTCTTTTTGGGCCACTGTGCAGGCAATCAACAAGACCACCAGGCCAGCTGGTTCACAAAAGGCATGCACACTCTTTCTGTTCTCGGATTCGCCACGTTGATCAAAACATCAGAGCAGTGCAAAAGAAGACCAGTAGGTAATACTATTACCCCAATACCCCATCAGGTCCAAGGATCTAAGGGTCGCATTAATTCAAAACACCCTTTAAAGCTAATCTTATACGTTCCATAAATGTTAGCCAAACCCACCAATGTCAGGGTATTGAGGGTTTCCAATGCTCTCCCCCAGTTTCTCTCACCATAGACAGCGGTCCCTTGATCCTGCATATGTGATTACCAAGGTGTCACGGGTTTAATGCGACACTGAGGGGCCAGAAGACCGTGGTGTCCGATTTCTCCTGTTCCTGCACTGATTGTAAGAACTTCGCCATCGCATTAAACAGTGCTAGCACTGCAGGGGTTATCTGTTCAGTTGAGTGCTTCTGGAGCTTTCCTGCTTTGATGGTCTCAGCTGTTCAGTGTTGGCCACTCCCCTCTGCTATATATACTAACAGGGATTGCCACTGTAAGTTTTATACTGCCTGGTGTGGAGTTGGTGGTGTTTGTTGTGTTGAGGAGTTTGGAGTGTTATTCTAAAGACTGTTTGGTGATTTGTCTGTGTGCATCCTCTCCATTTGGTTTTTCCTTCCTTTACTTCCCGGTATTCCACTCTGTTGTTTGTGAGTGCACATTTGTATGATTGGTATTTTCATTTATCCCTGTATGTCTTTTCTTGTTAGTCTGGTTTGTGTATTTTTATACACTACTTCTCCACTTGGTGGGTGGGTGAGGGGACAGATAAGGACTGATTCAGGAACTCGGCAAAGCATGTGGCCCAGGCATCTTCACCATTAGAAGTAATCCGGAGATCAGGGATAGCTAGGGCGCCCCTAGCTTTAGACATAGGGAAGGAGCCCCTGGCCCCGGGATAGCAGACATCAGTGTGGTGACACAATGAGAAAATATGAACACTAGGCCAAGGATTCTGTGAATTTCTGGGGGATTTGGGTGGAACTGCTTTGTACCAAACCGAAATTGGTTGGCCCATTAACAACATTTACACCGATCCACCGGAGAGGTGATCAATGCATTAATTTTTTAGGTTCCCATTGCGATGATCTTCACTGATATCAAAAACGGGGACTTGTGTCGACTGTTTAACAGTAGCTGTGGTCTTACATGAAAAATGTCAACGAGAATAACAGAGATAGAAATGCAGTCTCATACTGGCCCACAGGGGAGAAGGAGAATCCACCAGAGGTCCCCTGTGTAGAAGCAAGATATTTATCCCCCAAAATGACTAGTATGTGGTCCAGCACATTAGATTCACTATCTATAGACAAAAGCAGCATCTCACTCATTCAACAAAGTACCCAGTGTATTATTATATTGAAGCAGAGGTGGGGGGTGTGGGGAGGGGAATCCCAGCAATCATACATGTATCACTTATCTATGGATAGAGGATACATTTTAGGTTTTAGTGGGCCAACCCTACAAAAAGTTTTCAGCCAGGTTCAGACTCCGTTCACACTTCAGATGGACTCCGACAAAATGCGTTCACAATCCATGCAACTCCACCGAGAAGGCTCGTACTGGCCAACTGGAGGGCAGGAAAATCCCCTGGTGGGCCCCTGTGCAAAACTGTGAATAGTCCTTCAGACAGTATTTTTGACAGCATAATTTGCACTAAGACCCCCAGGGGATTTCCCTGGAACAGAAACAAATACAGACTTGTCTTTTTGCATAAAGGGAGCCAAGAAATTAGAAATGTAACAAATATTCGTGCTAATAAGGACTTTAAAAAAATCAATTAAAAAATCATTAAAAAAAAAAATCAATTTACACTGTGTTCCAAATTATTATGCAAATAATATTTTCTCACATTTTCCCAAATTACCTATATGAATTGCATTCATTGTAATTTTCCAGTCAAATAACTATTAGAGTACAATTGAAAGGTTTTTGTACAAACTGCCTATGATAGCAGTATATTTTTTAAAAAATAAAATACTCAAACTGCATGTTCCAAATTATTATGCACAGCAGAGTTTTCAACCTTTTCATTTTAATAAAGAACAAAAAAATTGTCATTTTTGAAATTATAAGCATTAGCAGGTTATTACAAACTGAAATCAAACAGTTTTCAACTCAAAACTTTATTCTAGGTGATGTTACATTTGCACATAGGACCCCTTGTTCGAAAGGAGCTCCTGAACTCTCTCATCCATTGAATTTGTCAGGTTTTGGATGGTTTCTGCTTCAATTGTTTTGCATGAGGACAGAATACCCTCCCAGAGCTGTTGCTTAGATGTGAACTGCCTCCCGCCATCATAGACACTCCTTTTGATGATGCTCCAGAGGTTCTGAATGGGGTTGAGGTCAGGGGAGCATGGGGGTCACACCATAAGTTTGTCCCCTTTTATGCCCATAGCAGCCAGAGATGCAGATGTGTTATGTGCAGCATGAGACGGGGCATTAAAATATTATTTGCATAACAATTTGGAACACAGTGTAAAAGTTCAATTTACAAAAATGTTGATGTATTTGCAAACTGGGCAGCGTGCATTTTGGAAGTATTTTAATGTTTATATTTAATTGTCAAAACTTTGCAACCAAATGTAAAAATATTTCTAAAAAAAAAAAAAAAAATTGATAAAAAAAAAAAAATTACAGGTAAATCAGAAATATAAAGAAATACAATTCCATCATAGGAATTAAAATAAACTCTGAGCAAATGCGTTTTTTTTTTTTTAAAAAAAGGAGAATTTTAGGATCTATATTCATAGTGCTGTTGACCTATGCAATGCTACTGATCCATAAGAGAAAAATAAAAGAAAAATTTTGCACATCGTACAATTACAGAAGTATGTGAAGGAGTGAGTATATGGGAAGAGATAGTTTCAGGCCAGTGACTCTATATCGCGTGGACGCACATCATACATGCCTAAATTAATTTCAACAAACAAGCGCTCTCAGACCGGGGTAGAGCAGACAGGCTTGTCAGACAAGATCAGTTATCACCTTCCCCTCCTAAACGTTCAGCATGGTGGAGGCTACGGGCGATGGAAGTAATAGATGGAGAAGCATTAATGTTAGCTAAATAATGTATTCTCCAATCTTATTTATAAGATATGCAATCAATACTCGTTCAGAGATAAGAATCCGCTAGGCTTCGTCTCCCGCACTACAGTCATTATTTGTATGCTCAATATTTATTTAGTCAAATCAACATAAAGGCTATTTTGTTATTTCAATGTAGTCGGCTTCTTAAAATGCATTGAAAGCCGTTTCATTTGTAATTATATGTAAAGCCCGCCGCTTGCCCAAAGGAAAGTTTATCAATCTTCCTCTACTATTTACAGACCTTATTGCTCAAGGACGTAATTGTCGTTTTTATTAACTACATTTTATAGATCGGATACTGTAGAGAGACTAAAAATTATAGATTTTTTAATTTTAAAAAGTCAAGAAAAAAAACAAAAAACACAAATACTACTAATAAAATATAAATACCGTATTTTGCGAATTAAAAAGACGCACCCCAAATTTTGGGGTGGAAAATAGGAAAATTATTTTTTTTTAAATAAAATGGTGGTGCGTCTTATAGTCTGTTTTAACGGTAGCTTTCCTGGGCTGCGGTGGAGCGGGGTCACTTGAGGAAGGGTCACGGCTTCAGGAGGCCGGCGGTGGCAGGAGCGGGGCAATGCTGCGGTTCCTGGGCTCTCAGAAGATGTCAGCGTCGGTGAGCGGAGTCCCCTTTTCCAATGATTTCCCTAAGGTGGGCTTCGGGAAAATGGCCGTCGCGGGAGGCGCATGTGTAGATTGAGAGCATGCGCCTTCTGGGACCCCAGGCACCACCCGGCTGCATTCACTGCTGCTGCCAGCCTACTGAAGCAGCGACCCTTCCCCCTGTGACCCCACTCCACCGCCGCCATCCCCTGGTAAGCTCACTTCGGGTTATAAGACGCCCCCCATGAACTTTTCCACATTTTTTCACATTACACCCGCAAACTTAAATACATCATATTGGAATTTTACGTGATATACCGATACTAAGTAGCAATAATTTGCAAAGTGTAAAGGAAATGATACATGGTTTTCTAATTATTTAAAAAATATATATCTGAAAATTGTGAGGTACATTTGTATTCTGCCCCCCTGCATTCTGATGCCCCTAAATAAAATCCTGAGTGACCACTTGCCTCCAGAAGTCACATAATTAGTAAATTGAGTCCACTTGTGTGCAATTTATTCTCAGTATAACAACAGCTGCTCTGTGAAGGCGTCAGAGGTTTGTGTGAGAACATAAAGGATCAAACAGGATCATGAAAACCAAGGAACACATCAGACAGGTCAGGGATAAAGTTGTAGAGAAGAGTAAAGCAGGGTTAGGTTATAAAAAAATAGCCCAAGCTCTGAACATCTCATGGAGCACTGCTCAATCCATCATCCAAAAATGTAAGGAGTATGGCACAATTGTAAACCTACCAAGACATGGTCGTCCACCTAACCTGACATCCCAAGGGGAGCACTAATTAGGGAAGCCGCTAAGAGGCCAGTGGTAACTTTGGAGGATCTGCAAAGATCTACTGGTCAGGTGGGAAAATCTGTGCTCAGAACAACTATTAGTTGTGTACTCCACAAATCTGGCTTTATGGACGAGTGTCAAGAAGAAAGCCATTTTTGAAAGCGAGCTATAAGAAGTCCCATATGCAAAAAGCCAGGTAGAGGACACAGCGAACATGTGGAAGAAGGTGCTCTGGTCAGATGGGACCAAAGTAAAACTTTTTGGGCAAAATGCAAAACGCTATGTGTGGCGGAAAACTAATACTGAACATCACCCTGAAAACACCATCCCCACCATCACACATGGTGGTAACAGCATCATACTGTGGGGAAGATTTTCTTCAGCATGGGCAGGGAAGCTGGTCAGAGTTGATGGGAAGATGGATGGAGCTAAATACAGGGCAATGCTGGAGGAAAACCTGTTAGAAGCTGCAGAAGATTTGAGACTTGGGCGTAGGTTCACCTTCCAGCAGTTACTTTGTGTTGGTATCACATAAAATCCTAATAAAATACATTTAATTTTGTGGGTGTAACGTGAAAAATTATGGAAAAGTTCACAGGGTATGAATACTTTTTCAAGGCATTGTATACATACACAATGTTCCAATAATAAAAACAATTAATAGTAATAAAAATACATTCTCACCGATTCTCCAGCCATACATCTCAGGCACATTTGGGGGGTTTCAGTTTGTGTGTTCTGAAGGGGCTAAAATATAAGAAAAAAAACACACACACACACACATATTATATATATATATATATATATATATATATATATATATATATATATATATATATATATATATATTAGATTCAGAATTAAAAAGACAACTAAAAACACATAAAATAAAAACATAAAATAACTACTGTACCATACAGTGCTGCTGAATGCTGCCATTCGGCACAAAGCCATTAACTGGTTCTTTTACGGGCGCTACCTCCGCCTGCCAGCACACCATGTCATAGTCATTCACCAAAACCCCGTTTGCATAACTTTCCAACCCTTGGCACGTACGTTTCTGCGCAAAAGTAAAAAACGGAAAACATTAAGAAATTTTGAGGTACAGTAAAATTACTAAGCATAAAAAAAAACATTTTCTCAGCCTGGATAGAAGAGAGAAGAGCTGCCCCGACCAAGTACAGAATACTGAAAATATACAGGAGCTTGGTGAGAAAAACTGGTTTGATTTTAACCCCTAATATTCAAAGTGTCCATATAACATGTATTAGAGAAGTGGGGTCCACTATGGCTAATCCTTGGACTTGCCAAAAGTTACCTTATTAGGTATCAAATATTTGATTGCTAATATCTCTGCAAAAAAAAAGGAAAAAAAAAAACATTTTATTCCGTGCTGTAGCTATTATTACATCCTGTGTCCGGCTCGACATGAAAAATTTGGTGAGAGGTCCTCTTTAAATGGGTCGTTTACCCTTGGGGACAATTTTCTTTTCTTACATAAATGCATGGAATTCGGGGTAAAAATTATTCTTGCAAATTGCTTCCCTTAAAAATGTTACATTTTTTTTACCTTCTGTAGCCTTTGTGGTGCACTGTCTATTGCTGGCTGCAGAATGAGTTAACAGAGTATCAATCAGTGAGCTGGTTCTGACAGGAAAGTTTGTAACTTATCAGTCTTTCTGACCACATCAAAGTTGAGTGTACATGGAAGCCGAACATTTAAAACCATTATGGGCCCTTAAACCCCCCCCAGCACCTGCTTTTTTTTTGTATGAACAACTCCCAATTAGTGACTGCAGATTTGCGATAAACTCAATCGATTTCGATTTGCACCTTTTGTGGTTTAGTTCGTTTTCTGATTTCTGCATCATTGTAGCTTTTCCAGATGATTTACACTGATTCACGATACACGACTTTTAAAAAGTCGCAAAATTTGATGCAACCCTATTCCAGTGTTCCCCCTGGAGTGATTTTATTTACGCTAGTTAAAAAGTCGCATTTTAAGAAATTTTGCATTTTGTTGGCTTTTTTTAATTTTTAAATGGGTTCTCAAGGAACAGAAAAAAAGGAAACATCATTATAAAATCAGCAAATCATATTCCTTTTGTCTAGGGAGGTAAGCACTATAGGATTAAAATGGTAGCCGCCTTGTTTCACTGAGAGAAACCTGTCCTAGAATGTTAGGAAATGGTGCTTTTGAGCATGTGCAGTGGGACACTTCACACTTCTTCATATGTAGGAAGATATGCTCCACTAATACTACTGGGGATACCAGAGGTGCTGAAGAAAGAAGGAGCTGCTCACACTGCTATCCACCTTGTATCTGATCTAATACTGGAGATACCAGGGATGCTCAGGTAAGAAGAGGCTGCTCACACGGCTGTCCACCCGGTCTATCCAATCTAATACATGAGATACCAGGGATGCTCAGGTAAGAAGAAGCTACTGACACTGCTGTCCATCCTATCTGATCTAATACTGGAGATACCAAGAGTGTTATGATAAGAAAAAGCTGCTTAAACTGCTGTCCACAGTGATGAGGGAAGAAGATGCTGCTCACACTGCTGTCCATCCTGTCTATCTGATATAATACTGGAGATACCAGGGGTTCTGAGGTAAGAAGAAGCTACTCACACTGCTGTCCACCCTGTATATCTGATCTAATACTGGAGATACCAGGGATGCTCAGGTAAGAAGAGGCTGCTCACACTGCTGTATATCTGATCTAATACTAGAGATACCAGGGGTTCTGAGGTAAGAAGAAGCTACTCACACAGCTGTCCACCCTGTCTATCTGATCTAATACTGGAGATACAAAGCATGTTATGATAAGAAAAAGCTGCTTAAACTGCTGTTCACAGTGATGAGGGAAGAAGATGCTGTTCACACTACTGTTCATTCTGTCTATCTGATCTAGTACTGGAGATACTAGGGATGATAGGTAAGAAGAGTATGCTCACACTACTGTCCATCCTGTCTTTCTGAATAATGCTATTAGCATCTCACAGGCTTCTGTCCAAAAACATCGTCTTTATTTTTGTCTTTTTTAGATTAAAAAAAATAAATAAATAAATAAATAAAAAATGAGCTGTTAAAAATGGAGCAGGCAGCTCTAACATTTGCATAAAAAATTTCTACCATATGGAGAAAAAAAAAATCAAAAGTACTCCGGGGAGTATTTGCACAGAAAAATTGCAAATAATGAATCGGCCAAACACATCTGGATTACGAAACCACACACGCAATGGCGACCAGAAAAAAAATAAAACCCTCAAAAAAGAAACAGATAAACGAATAGATAATAAGACTTCTAAACAGACGCAAATTTAAAAAAAAAAAAGAATTTGGTGCAAAACAACAACAACAAAAAAAAGCCTTAAACACAGGAAAATCTAGTAAAAAGGTGCAAATGCAAAAATGAACCTTGGTGCAGGGCGGAACCTATTTGTTGTCTTCCGCTCCAGCGTCCGCCCTGCACCAGGGTTGCTTTTTTTTTTGTTTAGATGTCCATGATTTGGGGATTTTGAGCAGAATTATCTACAGCCCAAACATTGTAAATGAAAGCAGACTGAACTTGTATCGGATAAAACACTGTACCAAGAGCTGTCAACTCGGCTGTCTCCACAGTTCGTCACAGGCGTCCTCCATGCTCCTATTAATGATGATGATGTACTGGTTGTCATGCATCACAGTCAAGGTGAATGGGAAGACTACTCCTTCATATATTTATCACATGTAGCCAACCAGGCGGAACTAATGTGAAACATATGAATAATACTTGATGCATTCAGAGGATTATTCGGAGAAGCCCTTTTCTTTTTGGACAGGTGACCCTTCAGCTTTGGATTAGACGTGAATCATTTAATCCACTGGTGGCTTAAAGCTCCCACAGCAAGCACTAATGGACTTTACATTTGCACTTAGCAATGGAAAATGTTTTGAGATACCACCGACATTAATTCTGGTCTACTAAACTGCTGTGACCATACGAATAACGTATCCTGTCTTCCAAGACGGGCGAAACATCATCTTATTAAAGCCGAGAGATACTCTTTCCTCTAGTACAAGGACTTATAAAAATGGGATTACGAGACACAGCAAGTGCGATTTAATGGCCAGTTCTGTATCCGGTATAGAAGGATAAAAAAGGACGGCGTACAAGAAAAGCAAAATGGCCAATAGCATTATCTGCACTAATAACTATTGTTACTTGGAATAGGAAATTTAAAAGGGTGTTGTCCAACTACGGTTACTATGAACCGGTCCATGCACTTTAGATACCTGCAGGTCGACAGTTGTTCCTTTGGACAATAGATAGAGAGAAGTCATTTGTAGACACCGCTTATCTCCAGCAACAACAAAAGATTGGGCATGCTGGATTTCAACATGACTAATCTTTCTTCCGTCTCCAAAATCTGACCTCAGTGAAAAGTCAGTAGACACCTAGAAGCATAAAAGGTAGTCAACTAGCCCTGACAAAACCGTCAGAATTGTCTAACTTTCGTCTAATGTGCATGGACAACTTATTGACGAAGACTGGAATACCCCTTTATCAAATAGCCACTAGATACTTATTAGATATGTGAGGGTCTCATTGCTGGGACTACCACCGATCGCCTAAACGGGGGTCTCATGTCCCAGTTCTCTCATAATTACAAACCTGCACCGAGTAGCCAAATGGAGCTGATGGCGACGCATTTTTCCTGCTGCTCCATCCTTCGTCAACAGCACTGAAAAAAAATATTCGAGGGCAGTGTTGTGCTTGCAGAGCATGCATGGCCAACCACATCACTCAACGCCATCCAGCCCACGATCCGGCAGCCAACGGGAGAATGGAAGGAGGGGGACAAGATCAAACTATTTTTATCTAACCAGTAGATAGCGGTATTCTAAACTGGTCTACAGGCTTGGACTGGTCCACTGGAGGTCAGGAGAATCCTCCGGTGGGCCACCACCCTCTTATATGAGCAGTACTTGGCACAATATACATGAATCACTGTGTACAGACAAAGGCGGCATCTTATTTATTTCACAATCTACGCAGTTCATTGTTATATAAATTTGTGATTGAGGATAATGTCACATTTACATGGAGCTGAAAAATGGGGCCCTGGAGTTGGTTACTGGGGGGCCCTTGGCACCCCTGTCTGACACTGCAGGTGAAGAGTTAGTGCCGCCCTTTTGCAGATGTTCTCCACTTGGATCATAAATTCAGAACTGTACACAAATTCCTTGACTAAAAGCCTTGGATCATATGGAAAAAAAAGATACTTTTCATGAGATAACAATAAACCCTTTAAGCCTGTGAAAGTTCTTTAACCGGAAGTTCAGAACATGTTAGCTCCCATAAACTGCAATGTTCCAGTGGAAACGGGAAGCCTTTTAAGCCTGATCGGGGCATGTCAGAGCCAAGTCATCCTTTTCATACAGACGGACGGAGTGTGTGTATGCTGGGCACCTCCTGATAGTTCAATATAAGGGGGTCATGAACATGGCCATATTTTCGGCTTGAGTGCGAGAAAAAAAACATTTGATCGCACTCTGGCCAATGTTATTCTATACGTGAGATTTTATCCTTAGAATGAGCCGGTCCGAGAAAAAAAAAAATTGTTGCATGCCCAAGTTTGATCCGATATTCAGAGTCCGTGGAAAACACCAGATTGTGCTCAGATGACATCAGAGTGTAGTTCGATTTCCGGGCACTCACAGAATGGAGAAGGAAAAAATGTTCTCCATATCCGAGAGAATAGGATCACACTCTGATCAGTACGATTTGCATAATCGACCCAATTCTCTTGGAGGGAAGAATACAAGGTCGCCTGCACCCAGAATAAAAGTAACGAATCAACGGCACATGAAGATTAAAATGATTCGTTTTTATGCAACGTTTTTTTTTTGCAATTGAAATGAAAGCAGGAGGACGTCAGCCTAAAATTTTGTGACCCCTATCCCCCACAACACCCCATACACCAACCTTCCTTTCTCAAATTTTTTTGCAAAAAGTACAGAATGGAATAGATGGGTTTCATCTCGCTAATATATTCATAGCAGAAATCCCGGGTTCACACCATCCTGAGTTATTACATCTCATCTGAGAGACACTTTTAACAATTGACTGGAATTTCATCTCTTTGATTTGTTCTTGTAAAGAGAGGAGAGCGCATATTGTTATGCAGATCAGTTCTGCATCCAAAGAAAGCCATTATACAAATAAAACCAGTGCTGTTTACCTAATTATATATATATATATATATACACAGTACAGACCAAAACTTTGGACACACCTTCTCATTTAAAGATTTTTCTGTATTTTCATAAGTATGAACATTTTACATTCACAATGAAGGCATCAAAACTATGAATTAACACATGAGGAATTATATACTTAACAAAAAAGTGTGAAACAACTGAAAATATGTCTTATATTCTAGGTTCTTCAAAGTAGCCACCTTTTGCTTTGATGACTGCTTTGCACACTCTTGGCATTCTCTTGATGAGCTTCAAGAGGTAGTCACAGCAAATGGTTTTCACTTCACAGGTGTGCCCTGTCAGGTTTAATAAGTGGGATTTCTTGCCTTATAAATGGGGTTGGGACCATCAGTTGTGTTGTGCAGAAGTCTGGTGGATACACAGCTGATAGTCCTACTGAATAGACTGTTAGAATTTGTATTATGGCAAGAAAAAAGCAGCTAAGTATAGAAAAACGAGTGGCCATCATTACTTTAAGAAATGAAGGTCAGTCAGTCCGAAAAATTGGGAAAACTTTGAAAGTGTCCCCAAGTGCAGTTGCAAAAACCATCAAGTGCTACAAAGAAACTGGCTCACATGAGGACCGACCCAGGAAAGGA
Source organism: Phyllobates terribilis (assembly GCF_046119375.1). Taxonomy (NCBI): domain Eukaryota; kingdom Metazoa; phylum Chordata; class Amphibia; order Anura; family Dendrobatidae; genus Phyllobates; species Phyllobates terribilis. Next base: position 405,490,317 of record NW_027362765.1, read on the forward strand.
AGACTAAGAGTCACCTCTGCTTCTGAGGATAAGTTTATCCGAGTCACCAGCCTCAGAAATCGCAGGTTAACAGCGACTCAGATTAGAGACCAGGTCAATGTCACACAGAGTTCTAGCAGCAGACACATCTCTTCAACAACTGTTAAGAGGAGACTTTGTGCAGCAGGCCTTCATGGTAAAATAGCTGCTAGGAAACCACTGCTAAGGACAGGCAACAAGCAGAAGAGACTTGTTTGGGCTAAAGAACACAAGGAATGGACATTAGACCAGTGGAAATCTGTGCTTTGGTCTGATGAGTCCAAATTTGAGATCTTTGGTTCCAACCACCGTGTCTTTGTGCGACGCAGAAAAGGTGAACGGATGGACTCTACATGCCTGGTTCCCACCGTGAAGCATGGAGGAGGAGGTGTGATGGTGTGGGGGTGCTTTGCTGGTGACACTGTTGGGGATTTATTCAAAATTGAAGGCATACTGAACCAGCATGGCTACCACAGCATCTTGCAGCGGCATGCTATTCCATCCGGTTTGCATTTAGTTGGACCATCATTTATTTTTCAAACAGGACAATGACCCCAAACACACCTCCAGGCTGTGTAAGGGCTATTTGACCAAGAAGGAGAGTGATGGGGGGCTACGCCAGATGACCTGGCCTCCACAGTCACCAGACCTGAACCCAATCGAGATGGTTTGGGGTGAGCTGGACCGCAGAGTGAAGGCAAAAGGGCCAACAAGTGCTAAGCATCTCTGGGAACTCCTTCAAGATTGTTGGAAGACCATTTCCGGTGACCACCTCTTGAAGCTCATCAAGAGAATGCCAAGAGTGTGCAAAGCAGTCATCAAAGCAAAAGGTGGCTACTTTGAAGAACCTAGAATATAAGACATTTTTTCAGTTGTTTCACACTTTTTTGTTAAGTATATAATTCCTCATGTGTTAATTCATAGTTTTGATGCCTTCAGTGTGAATGTACAATTTTCATAGTCATGAAAATACAGAAAAATCTTTAAATGAGAAGGTGTGTCCAAACTTTTGGTCTGTACTGTATATATATATATATTTTTTTTTTTACAAAGATTTCAAATGAGTATCTACTTTACATGCATTGCAGCCTCTTCCAATATCCTAATCGGCCGGAGAAAAGAGGAACACAGGCACGACTTTTGGGCTTTCAACAGAGCACGAGATGCAATATTGAAGAGTAAACTTAGCAGAGAAAGTTTCCCTTAGCCCAGTGTTCCCCAACTCCAGTTTTTAAGGCCCACCAACAAGTCATGTTTTCATTATTTCCTTAGTATTACACAGATAATGGAATTAACACCAGTGTAATACTAAGGAAATCCTGAAAACATAATATGTTGGTGGGCCTTAAGAACTGGATTGGGGGGGAACACTGCCGGAGGTTATTAAAGGGGTTGTCCGGGCTTGGGGTTCAAGTCTCCAGTCACTCTATGTGAATGCAGAGTTGTGAATCTTCACAGCATGCAGTGTGTGTGCTGTCAGGATCCCCCGGTGCCAGGCAGGCAATATGCATACATGCGTTCACATGCCGACTAGTCGTGCAGGGCCTTGCTCCATACAAGTCAATTGAGTGAGGCTGGACATGTCTAGTCGGAATGTAGCTGGAAGTTTGCAAATCACATACTTGTGGTCCTACGACTGCCCGCTGCTGGTGCCAGCACTGGAGAATCCTGACAGAGCGCACGTGACTGCAGACTTGAGCCCCCAGCCTGGACAACTCATTTCACCAGATAGGTGATAATGTACTAATGGCTTGGATCCCCACTGATCCGGAGAACAGGGCTCTTGTAATAATACCAGATACAGGTCAGGAGCATACATAAGCATTGGTCATCAATATCAAATCAGTGGAGGGAATTCAACACCTAGCACCCCCTCCAACCAGCTGGGCAGCAGGGAGGCTCAGTGGGTAATACTGTATAGTGGCTCAGTGGTTAGCACTGCAGCCTTGCAGCACTGGGGTCCTGGGTTCAAATCCCACCAAGGACAACATCTGCAAGGAGTTTGTATATTCTCCCCGTGATTGTGTGGGTTTCCTCTGGGTTCTCCAGTTTCCTCCCACACTCCAAAGACATACTGAAAGGGAATGTAGATTGTGAGCCCCGATGGGGACAGCGACGATAATGTATATAAAGTGCTGTGGAATTAATGGCGCTATATAAGTGAATAAAATACATAAATAAACAGGCCAATACAGACAGGTCTGTACTAGACATAGTGGCCAAACCTGGTATTGCAGCTCAGTCTCATTTGCTTGAAAATTATCAGCTACAATACTCAGCTGATCGGTCCAGTATTGGGGTATCCAACAGGTCCCCACACACAAACATTAGATTAAAAGTCACAGATTTCAGAAAGAGCGGATGTCTATTTATTAAGCATGGGGGGGGTCTTGACTCTTTCCAACCACACATGTTTTGGGGTGGGTGGAGGTATTTCCACATGCCTGATCCATTGTGCTCATGAAAGGATGTCATCCCTAAACACAAGCACCACTAAACTGAACGAGTGCCGATTGGAATTTATCTTGCCTTTAAGGCCACTGCCCCACTATCAGTATTGGGTCAGTATTTTTCTTAGGAGTGGGAGCCAAAACCAGATGAGGAACAATCAGAGAAAAGTACAATAGAAACAAGTCACCAATTCTGCATTTATCACCCACTCCTGGTTTTGTCTCCCACTCCTGAGAAAAAATACTGACCGAATACTAATATTAACCCTACACAAGTTAAACTACATATAGCAGCTATGTATGTAGTACAGGTAACGTCAGGAGCTCCAGAGTCTGAAGAAGCAAGGACATGCTCAGACCATCCTACCAGCAATCCTTAGTGACCGAGGTGAGATTGGTCCAGTTCAGGCTTCCTCCCCACCAAAAAAAAAAGCCCAAAATTGTGCTCTATTCCATCTCACACCTTAACGGGTCGTGTGTTACTTTACATTTTTCACACCGAGGGCAGCAGAATAGCAGCGAGTGTGAATGAGGTGCAAAGGCATCTCGCATGATATGAACTTTGAGCTCGACAACGAAGCAAAAGGAACGTCTTATCGCGTATTATAAAAGTGGAAAAGAAAATCTCCAGAGTTTTGTGATGTAACACTTAACAGATTGTTGTTAAGGAGGAAAAAAAACATATTGACAGTTCGCTGGAAACGTGGAAAATATTAACGGCAGATAAAAGACAGAACGAAAATGTTCGGAAATAAACACATGTACGGAGGCTCCGAAGTGCAGATTCAACTGTGGCCAAGGTGCAATTTTTTATATTACGGAATTTTAACACACGGCAGATAGCTAAAATACATCTTTTCTTGGGAAATCTCCTTTATTTTAACTTCCAGAAAAAGAAGATTCCCTTCCAAATTCTGGAGAAATGCTTTAGGAGGGAGGTCCAGCTCCATGACAAATGTTTGCAATGCAACAATAGTGAACACTAAGCAACTTTGTATTCAGTCTTGATGGGAAATAAATAAAACGTTCTGTTTTGTGTCCACAGCTACTGTGCGGACCTGTGTCTCCATGGTAACAGACTACAAACAGTGTAGTCAGATTCCGGAACTACACTTCTTCCTACAACGCTCATTCAGCAGACGGCTCTCTACCGAACTCACATGCATGTGTTTCCTTAGGGTAGTTAGCAAGTACCAGATACCTCATGGGGCAACTGACCTCCTACAGGAACAAAAGGATCGGGCAATTGAAAATTACCATGCCATCCTTCTTACCTCCCACCATTATCTCCAAGGTAGAGTCCCCCATCCTCCATTCACAACTAATGGTTGGCAGGTTTAGCCAATATAAAAGGGGATATCCAGGGCTTAGATATTGAAGACCAATTCTTAGGACAGGTCGTCAATATGTCATCAGTAGGGGTCCGACAGGCAGCAGCCCCCAAGAATTGACTGTTGTAGCTCCCACAGTGGTTCAATGCACACAGTGTATAAAGCCGAAACACCACAGCTCCGAGCACTGCATAGTGGTCATTCTTCGGTACTGCAGCTTAGCTCCCATTGAAGAGAATGGGAACTAAGCCGCAGTTCTCCATAGAGGCCACTACACAATGTATAAAGCTGGGCTGTACGGGCTCCAAACCCTGTATACATCTGGCACTGAAAGGTGGGGGTGACGTGTGTCCGATCTGGTATTGATGACCTAACCTGAAAATAGCCCATCAATATCTAAGTCCCAAAGAACTCTTGATCTAATGTGTATGGGGGCATTAAAGGTATTGCTCATGTTAAAAACACTGTTTTAATATATTTATATTTGATAGTGATTACAGTTTCAATTATTTTCTAACAAAAGATGCACAGATAACAATATCCTCTTTCACGCAACTGACCGCCGCAGCCAATCATTTTCAGCCATGACTGATCGCACCGGAGAAGCCAGCGCTGGAGCTTCAGCCAAGTGCTCTCTACCATGCAGTTCAAGTGCTTGATGCAGCTGTGACTAAGCGATTGAGTGCACCCTCCTACCTACATGTTGTCCATTTATCTTCATCAAAATATGACTATTTGAAAAGAATCACTGGACAATAACAATTTATTATCTTTTGTAAAAACATCTAATCCCTTTAAAAGGTTATGAAAATGTACATAGTTAGGGCTCTGCCATGTGATCAACTTTGGCACACAACATTCTTAAAAGTGTTTCCCAGAAACAAGTGAAGAAAGCTAAAATGAAGTTGTCCACTACTTGGACAACCCCTTTGTTTTACACTTGTAAAATAATAAGACCTATACTCCCCTTCAGCGCTGTTCCAGCAGTGTCGGTGCAGGTTCTCCCGGGCATTGCGTGACATTATGTCACGAGATCCCTGCGACCATTCAACACTGGCTTCACTCTCCTCTCCTTTGGAAGAATCACATACATCCAGAAGAAGTGAGAGAGCAGCAGCTGTCACTTCCTCCGGATTTATGTGATTAGTCTGAAGGTGGGGAGAGTGAAGCCAGTGTTGAATGGTCGCAGGGATCTCGTGACATAATGTCACGCAATGCCTGGGAGAACCTGCACTGCACTTGTTGACCAAAGAGATCAGTGGGGCTTCTGGGTGTCAGACCCACTCCTATCAGAGGTCACTAGCTCCGGATGGCCAGATGTATATAATGAACAGAGCTGCTCTGCACACTTGAGCTCAATGGGCAGCAGCCGAGTTCTGCACATCAACAGAACAGGAGCTGATCTGCAATACCAACAGCGTCCGTAAACTGATTACAACGTTGTGAACAGCTGATTGGAAGCATTGCCAGGTGTCGGACCCCCGCACCGATATGAACACCGATATAAGTAGTGGAAACCCCTTTAAAGGGATTGTCTCATCAGACATGTTACTTATCGAATGTAGCCAATTCCCATACAGACCCAAAAGCCGTACAAACTGAAAATCAGTGGCAGAAATCGGAGGGTCAGCTTCAGGTTTCTGCTGCAGATTCCACCTCAAATACATAATGCCGTCACCCCTACAAAAGGGATTGACTGTTTTAGACAGCCGTTAACAAAAGCATCCTGCAACCTGATCTGTGCTGGACAAGCAAAAGCCTGAAAAACAAAGCACAAATGTATATAGAGATACCAGACAACTTACATTGAGAGGATGCTCTATAGCAGCGTCCATACATTGCCTCTTCCTCAAGTTCACGTTCAAATCCACAACCATGTCTTCACACATCTCCATTTTCTTTTTTTTTTTACTTCACAGGGACCCTGAGAGAAGAATAGAATCACAGGAAAGACAATACATACTGCAACGCAAGTGACAATTAGTGAATAACCGCTCCGTAATAACAGAGAAAGGCCCCTTTCATCACAGTTCAGTGTTGGCGAGTGTAGAAACAGCTGTGAGAAGTGTTTATGGGAAAAGGACCCTTTTACTTGTCCTCGGATGTCACATTATCCGGGTGTTTGTGTACTGGAACGCGTCAGACGAAGATGAGTTATAAGGGGTCATCTGGTGTCCCAAAATGGAACTTTCCCTGGAACTCGTGTGTAAGAGTCAGACACGTTCCTAATAAAGTCCTGGATCAACTCAGCTCTTACAAAACACTCTCTAAGCTTCACCATTGAGATAAATCAGGGTGTACTTTGTATTTCTTGGATGCACCTGACCTTTCACTCCTTTTACTGATAAACTTTACGTCTAATTCCGAAGTTTACAACTTTCTCATTTTCCTTGAAAAAGGGGAAACATTTCTTGCTTCCTTTTTTTAATGAAATTTCATAAAAGCTTATCCAAAACGTTGTTACTGTATTACATAGTGGATTTTACTCGCTAGGTGAACGTGCCATATACCGTCCCAGAACATGGCGCCTCTGCCCAGCATTGTATGATGGAGCTATTCCCCCCCAGAACCAATACTTCTAGATTGGAATATTTCCTCTATACATTATCTAATGGAACAAGGCGTGTGTTTTTTTCCTGTCTATTGCATATGAACCAGAGAAAAAAATCCCTCCATTTGAAATGATAGGCATATGGCAGTAAAGAAAAACCCCTTTGGGCGCGGTATTAGAGCTCCTACAAAAAAATAAAATAATTGAAGAAAAATCCAGCTCTCACGATCTAATAAAATACAAGATGGCTTTAAGTATTCCACAAGAATATGAACAAAACACTACTGTAGAAATGCAACGCGTTTCGGATCAGTTATGATCCTTCTTCATAGCACGTGGAATAGTTAAAGGGGTTTTCCCCCATTGTAATCAATAGATCGTGGAATAATAATAAGTTCCACAATTGGATTTGTTTAAATAAAATGTTCCTGTGCTGAGATAATCTTATAAATGTGCCCCTGCTGTGTACTGTGTGATGGCTGTGTCTGACCGTGCAGGAACATGGTCTGATCAAACCACATCTCCTGGGCAGGGGACGAAGTAAAAGAGTATACAGACATTACTGCAGAGGATCACAGCTGTAATTCTTTCTTTGAGATAAAACATTGCTTCAAAACAGGCATGGAAATGTTTTGCCTCACAGAAAGAATCAGCTGTGGTCCCATACTGTAATGTCTGTATACTCTTTTTCTTCCTCCCCTGCCCAGGAGATGTGGTATGATCAGACCATGTTCCTGTACGGTCAGACACAGCCAATACACAGTACACAGCAGGGGCACATTTATAAGATTATCTCTGTACAGGAACATTCTTTTGAAACACTTCCAATTGTGGAACTTATTTTTATTCCAAGCTCTCTTAATTAAAATGTACTTTGTTCATGGGGAAAACCCCTTTAATAAAGCCAGATTGCATTTTATTGGATCGTGGGAGTTGGATTTTTCTCCGATTTCTTCTCATTACACACAGACCGTGTGATCCTGGTGACACAGACCCAGCGGTGAGTTAGCTGGGCATTTCATTATTATACGGCTACTGCTACACCCAGTGAAAGTCAATAGGATTAGTAACAAAATGAATCAAAAGACATATAGATCCCAAGACACCAGCATTCTTCACGATTTTAGCAAGCCTCCATATATGAATATTGGCTACAACTTTCTAACTACAAAAAGTTTATCTGCACACTCAGCCTAAAGCCATGAAAACACACTGCAGTAGGACAAGTTTGTTTAGCGACGGAGATATAAGTGTCTGGTTCAGTTTATTGTTGACTTGATTTGAGGATTTAGGTAAAACGTAGAACCTATTCTGAAACATCCTACTTAAAATTCCAGAAGCCATGCCCGTCCCATAGGGTAATTACAGGACTAGCTGGAACAATTGCCGAGCGGACAACTGTCCACGACTGGTCAACAATGTGCAAAAAAGCAGTCATCACATCTGGGTCGGAAGCTCTGTTGAAATGTTCAGAAGCAGTTTCGGCAAAAAATGACAGATAACATAGCGCAACAAGCATCAGAAATCAGACGGACCCCATTATAGTCAACAGTATCCGTCAGCTGCCCAGCAGTTCCGTCCTTTAAGGAAACGGTAACATGGAAATAACTAAAGCAGATGGGAATAGATCTTTATATGTATTTCTGTGAATGCTACACATGTATTAGTTTCTGATACTAGTACAAAAAGTTACTAATGACAACTCTAGGGTCAAACAGCTCCTGCTATAATCTAGGGACAGATAGAACACTTCAGATTGCAATAGTCTGCTAGTCAACTTCAGGACCCAGGTAGACATCTAAGTGGCCCAAACAGTAAGAAATGCCATAGTCACTCTATGTTAGATGCTGGAGGCACATTGGTGACCTGATCACAAGAGTTAGTCACTTCTTGTTTTTTGCACCCCAACGCATGGGTATTCCCTGGAATAAGTAGCAGTGCTGACCTAAGAACTAGACTGAAAAACTTTAGGAGCTGCAGGAACTGCAACCTGGTATGAGGCACTGTGGTAATGGGATCCTGTACTAGTTTTGAGACACTATGATGATATGATCCTGTACTAGCTTTGGGGCACTGTGATAACATTCTAGTTTTACGGTACTGTGATGACAGGATCTCATTCTAGTTTTGGGGCACTGTGATGACAAGATCTCGTTCTAGTTTTGGGGCACTGTGATGAAGGGATCTCGTTCTAGTTTTGGGGCACTGTGATGACGGGATCTCGTTCTAGTTTTGGGGCACTGTGATGACGGGATCTCGTTCTAGTTTTGGGGCACTGTGATGACGAGATCTCGTTCTAGTTTTGGGGCACTGTGATGACGAGATCTCGTTCCAGTTTTGGGGCACTGTGATGACGAGATCTCGTTCCAGTTTTGGGGCACTGTGATGACGAGATCTCGTTCCAGTTTTGGGGCACTGTGATGACGAGATCTCGTTCCAGTTTTGAGGCACTGTGATGACGAGATCTCGTTCTAGTTTTGGGGCACTGTGATGAAGGGATCTCGTTCTCGTTCTAGTTTTGGGGCACTGTGATGACGAGATCTCGTTCTAGTTTTGGGGCACTGTGGTGACGAGATCTCGTTCTAGTTTTGGGGCACTGTGGTGATGAGATCTCGTTCTAGTTTTGGGGCACTGTGGTGACGAGATCTCGTTCTAGTTTTGGGGCACTGTGGTGATGAGATCTCGTTCTAGTTTTGGGGCACTGAGATGACAAGATGAGGTCATAAACTGCATATTGTGCCAAATGTCATGCTAAGTTCTGGAATTTGCTTTAGATGTGGAACTACCACTGGTATCATAACTTTTATATCTACAGGTATTCAGAGTTTAGTGTAGAATGCCCAAGACTAATTTAACTCATTTTTATAAGACAGAGTGAAGATCACTTACCCACCGCACCCTACATTGTACTAGGACATGGTTTGGTTCCTTGGGATGAAACTTACCGTCCACACGGCCTGGTACAAGTCTGGAGACAACAGCGAGCAGCTCCGCTCTGAGCCCGCCGGGTGTGCAGCCGCCCGCCCATCACCGCGCACACAACATAGAACGTGTATAGTGTTACAATGTATCATCCGGCCCTCCCTCCAGCCAATCAGCGAGCGGCATTCGAATGCCGTGACGTCATTCTCCAATGTCTAAACAGGGAAGCAGAGAGCGGATAATCCCTTAACTCTTCGTGTTCCGTCTCAGTTTTCAGCACAGCGCTCATGGAGATCTATTGTGCAGTTTCTTTTTAAACAATCTTACAAAGGGATAGGGCTTTGTTATCTACTTTATGTATATTTTGTAAGCATTGACAAACAAGAACTTATGGCAGAATTTTGTTTTTGCTCCAATGAATCTAATGTAAAAAGTGAAGCAACTGTGCAAATAGTTTTTATTAAAAGTTTTATGTCTACAGCTTTAGTACAGGGCTATGTATCGCCATGGACACAGACTACAAATAAATCATGTAGTCTGCTCCTGAAGTCATACTTTCACTAGTCCACTACAAAATGTACCTTGTAGTAGTTCCTAAAGGTCACATTCCATGTTACCGAAGACCGGGTGGAGTGGAGTGTTGATGAGACCAGGACCAGTGGTGTAACTAAGACCTGGGCCCCCACCTAAATGTTGGTCAGATGTATGGGCCCTTGTAGCGTTCCTATAAAGACATGCATGTTCACCATCAATGTAATAAGGGTCCCCTATCCTGCCCCTTTTCTGTAATAATGTCCCTCGTCCTGGTCCCTTTCTGTAATAATGTCCCAAGTACTTTCTTTCAGTAATAACGTCCCCCATCCTGTCCCTTTTCTGTAATAATGTCCCCTGTCCTTGCCCCTTTCTGTAATAATGTCCCCTGTCCTTGCCCCTTTTCTGTAATAATGTTCCCCATCCTGGCCCCTTTCTGTAATAATGTCCTACGTCCTGACCCATTTCTGTAATAATATTCCCGATCCTGAACTCTTTCTGCAACAATGTCCCTTGGCCTTGCCCCCATCCTGTAGTATTGTCTCCTGTCCTGGTATAATGTCCCCCATCCTGACCCCTTCCTGTGATAATATCCCAAAATAATATCCCTTATCCTGGCCCCATCCAGGCATAATGACCCCCATCCTGGTATGATGACCCCCATCTTCTGCCACATCCTGGTATAATGACCACCATTCTGGGCCCCACCCTGATATAATGTCTTGATTTTCTTTTCCAACACATAAAAAAAATAAACGATTATTCTTAACTTCCTCTGCTCCTACAAGGTGCAGAATCCTCTTCTATAGCCAGCATCTGACTTCATTGTGTTGGGGCAGCGCGTAATGTCACTGCCATGCACGCCGAAGTCAGGTGTTGGCCTCTGATTGGCTGCTGGCGAGTATTGCAGAGAACGGATCTGGCGGGTCTCTGCGCTGCAATATACTTCAGATCAATGTGCATCCTGAGACACACATTCAGGTAATATAGGCGGGCCTCCCTCCCACATGGGCCGGTCGCGGTTGCACACTCTGTGACCACAATCGTTACGCCTGTCTTGAACTTCTTAGATGACCTTTGGACCAGGAATTATTAGGAAAGCACATTCACATGCTTCTGCTACATACAGTAGATATACCATCTTGTGGGAATCCCATTATGTAATTGTATACTCACAATCAAGTGTGTGCCATTTTCCCAAAGACAACAATGATGCATGGAGATGAGGCAGAAAACCTCTAGAAATAATGTGGACTAACTTTACCTCTCTTCGCTTCCAGGTACAATCTTACAATTAACGGGAAATTCAAGACCCCATTCTCATGATTATTGTAGGTTAAAGATCTTTTAAGGGGCTAATACAAGTAGAATTGGTCTCATTTAAAGTGAAGTTGTCATGAAGAAATGCAATTTACCTGCAGATATAGGGTTACTCTCCAGATAATTAGCGTTAAAATCATGATTGGCTGCTTTACTGAAGCAGCGGCTGCAGGGAGAAAATGAACTTATATCCCTCCTGAGGCCTCAGGCTTCCAGTCATAGGGGCATTGCAGGGAGCAGTTACAGCATTTTGATTGACAGCCGGCTCTGATATACACACGCTGCAGAGACAGATGTCAATCAAAATGGCAGGGAATGATTACAACCAGTAGGAGGATAGAAAAGGATTCACAGAAGGAAAAAAAGGAGGGGGCAGGGGACTCCTTGGGCCTTTTCAGTATCTCATTGCATTTCTTCAAATGCATTGTTAAAGTGGTTTTCGAGGACTCAGATATCGATGACCTAGCCAAGTAGGATGCGACGCTCTTTCCTTGAGTGCCTGGAACCAGGACAGTGCTGCCATATTTGCAGTGTGGATTCATGCTCATTCAAGAGATGGGACAGAACTATCACCTTATCTTTTTGAGTACGGTTTCGGTTCAAAGCTATTTTCTGACATCTTAAAAAACTTCATTACATTATCGCTGAAAGGGAATCTGTCAACAGGTTTTTGCTACCTCATCTGAGAGCAGCATAATGTAGAGGCAGAGAGACCCTGAATCCAAGAATGTATCACTTAGTTCATTGGGTGACACAACCAGAGTTCTTAGATGCAGCATTAAGCAGAGCTGAGAAAGCTAACCCCACCCACACCAGGCTTTCTATGTACATTGTATATTGACAGTGAGCTGCTTATCACAGGAGGGGGCGTAGTCGGCCTAGAAAGCTCCTGCCATGTAGTCTGGACAATGATTATCACCAGGTAATAAAACCTTCATTCTAAGTAAACAATATCAAACAGCTTAATAAGTGACACATCGTTGAAATCTGTGTTTTAACCCTTATCTCATGCGGTCCTCAGATTACACAGCAAAAATTTGCTGACAGAGTCCCTTTAAAATATACAGTTGTCACATTTTCACCTTTAGGCCATGGCCCCACTATCAGTATTTGGTCAGTATTCGGTCAGTATTTTTTCTCAGGAGTGGGAGCCAAAACCAGGTGAGGAACAATCAGAGAAAAGGTATAATAGAAACAAGTCACCAATTCTGCATTTATCACCCACTCCTGGTTTTGGCTCCCACTCCTGAGAAAAAATACTGACCGAATACTGACCAAATACTGATAGTGGGGCCGTGGCCTAAGACAAAAACTAGTTGTCTACAGTGAACACCCCCTTGTTTAATTAATTTTTTTTTAATTGTTTTTTTGTCTGTTTTAACATCTTCAAAAAACATTTTGCTTTTGCTGATTAACGGAATATGTTATTTATCACCCACTCCTGGTTTTGGCTCCCACTCCTGAGAAAAAATACTGACTGAATACTGACCAAATACTGATAGTGGGGCCGTGGCCTTAAAATCATTCTATTACTTCATGGTTCCAAGTTAGTCTTTGTCTACATTTACCTTGTACATTGTAACTTACCTCTGCCCATTTCACTAATATGTCTCCGCTGGCAGATCAAACCACAAAAAGTTGATAGGGAATCCTTCTCACCTCCACTGGCTCTGGTTACACCAGAACCAGGTGGAAGAGGTTCGGGCACCGGCCGCACAAGGACCAGGGGGAGCAGGTTCAGGCATTGGCCGCACCGGGACCAGGGGACCTAACAACTCACTAGTATGAGAAAGTAAACACTAATGAATGTTGTTGCTCCGGTGATTCCCTAAGGTGGAGGGAGTCTTATATACAAGGTGCCTCCCAGCTATTGACTGGGAACCATCTTGCAGGTGTACTAATTATACTAATTGCCTCTCAGCTACAAGTTGAGGGCATTTACTATATGCACGTTCTGCCCCTTTAAGAGCAGGGGTGAGTGTGCGCACTTTGACACGCTGCTGGCAGCTGCAGCGCGCATGTAGCGCCGGCGTCCCTGCCCTCTGCTAGGCAGGGACGCTGTTCCCCTCACCTCTCTGCTCCGTGCCCGGCGTCCTCCTCCCGCTCTGCTGGCAGCGCGCGCTCCTTCCCGGCCACTGTGCTTAGGGCGCGCGCGCGCGCTCTCCCTCCCTCTTAAAGGGGCCGCGCGCGCCGTCCTAAGGAGTCCCCGGCCAATGGCCGGAGGACTTCACCATATATAAGGCACCTCCTCCAAAATGGAGGTGCCCGAGCAATGTTGTTGCACTGTTCACTACTCTGCTTCAGCCCTCAGGTCCCGTTGCCAGTTACCTGCCAGATACCTGCCAGATTCCTGCCAGCTTGCTGTCTTCTTCCTGCCTGATATTCTGCTACCTGCCTGCTAGCCTAAGGTCCGACGGTCTGCCTTACTACTCCTGTCAGTCTAAGGACCAGCTTGCCCGCTCACCTGGGAGCGCACATCAACTACCTGCCTGCTTGCCTGAGGTCCGACGGTCTGCCTTCCAACTCTTGTCAGTCTGTCTATGGACCAGCTTGCCCACTCACCTGGGAGCGCACATCTGCTACCTGCCTGCTAGCCTACCTGGAGGCTCTGCCGTCACGTGCTGTGACCACCTGCCTGTCCAGTGACTCCTGCCCGCTCACCTGGGAGCGCTCATCTGCTGCCTGTCTGCTAGCCTACCTGGAGGCTCTGCCGTCACGTGCAGTGACCACCCGCCTGTCCAGAGACTTCTGCCCGCTCACCTGGGAGCGCTCATCTGCCGCCTGTCTGTTGGTCTTCCTGGAGGCTCCGCCGTCACATGCTGTGACCACCCGTTTATCCAGAGACTCTCGCCTGCTCACCTGGGAGCTCACGTCTACCATCAGCCGCCACAGGTCGTACCAACCCTTTACCCAGAGACTGCCCCGGTCACTTGCCGTGACCATTTGCCCGTTCACCCAGAGACTGCCCCGGTCACTTGCCGTGACCATCTGCCCGTTCACCCAGAGACTGCCCCGGTCACTTGCCGTGACCTCCTGCCCGTTCTTCTAGAGACTGTCCTGGTCACCTGCTGTGACTGCCTGCCTGGTCGCCACCCGCTCCCTTACAAGGACCGCCCCCTTGTATAGTAGCTCAGAGGTTCCGCCTCCCAGACCCGTTACAGTTTGCTCGGGCCATGGAACCCGGTGGCACCCAAGCTCCCTCGCTCTCGGACCTGTGTCATGAACTGTCCCGTCAGAGGTCCCAACAGGAGTCCATCCTGGGTCACCTGCGGAATATCAATTCTCACCTGGACACTCTGACTGCTCCGCCAGCAACCTCCGCCAGTGCCATGACTCGCAATCCGGCAGCTCCGCTGTCCACTAATACCATGGTATCCTACCCCGGACCCCGGCTTTCTGCACCTCCTCGCTTCGGAGGCGACTCCGCCCAGGCTCGGGGCTTCATAAATCAGTGCACCCTGCACTTTGAACTCCTGTCCCACCAGTTTAACTCCGACCGGGCCAAAATTGCCTTCCTCATGTCCCATCTCACCGGGGAGGCCCTGGCCTGGCTAAATCCTCTATGGGAGAGAGGAGACCCCCTGGTGTCCGACTTGCCTGCCTTTCTCATGGCTTTCCGGAAAGTCTTCGACGAACCCGGACGGAAGACCTCATCCGCATCATCACTGCTACGCCTCCGTCAGGGAAGTCTCACCGTGGGCCAATATGCCATACGGTTCCGTACCCTTGCCTCGGAGCTGGCCTGGGATAACGACGCTCTGGTATCCGTCTTCTGGGATGGTCTGTCCGGCCGTATTAAAGATGAACTTGCCGGTCGGGACATTCCTACCACTCTTGATGACCTAATAACTCTTGCCACCCGGATTGACCTACGGTTCCAGGAGCGTGCCAAAGAGGTCACCCGTGAGAGGAGGTTTCCACGTCTAGCTCCTACTTTTCAGAAATCCGTCTCTCCCCAGGTACACTCTCCTGAGCCTATGCAGGTCGACCAGACCAAGATGGTCAAAACCCGTCAGGACTTACGCCGTGCCGAGGGGAGCTGCTTCTACTGTGGCAGTAAGGAGCACCGGATCCGTGCCTGCCCGGAGAGGTTGGGAAACGCCTGTGTCTAGGTTCGCTCAGAGAGGTCGACCTAGACAAGAATAAATCCTCTCCATCTCTGCTGCTGTCAGTCTCAATCGTCTGCGGGGAGAACCGTTATTTCGAACTAGCCCAACTTGACTCTGGAGCAGCCGGGAATCTTATTTCACAGTCCCTGGTAGAGAAATACCGCATCCCCACCAAACCTCTGGCTGTACCCTTGTCTGTTGCTGCCGTGGATGGGGGTCTCTTACCACGCCCCATCCAACTCATCACCGAATCCATTACTCTGCAGGTGGGAATGCTGCATTCTGAGAGTATCTCCTTTCATGTTCTGCCTGGCCTCTCTCACGCCCTCTTGCTAGGTCTACCTTGGCTCCAGAGACATGCACCCGTGCTTGACTGGCAGACCGGAGAAGTCCTTCGCTGGGGACAGGACTGCCATAAGACCTGTCTGGTTCCCGTCCATCCCGTCCGTCCTTCTCCTACCCCAGCTAATCTACCTGGACTTCCGATTCCTTATTGGTCTTATGCTGATGTCTTTAATAAAAAGGAGGCAGAGACACTACCCCCTCATAGACCATACGACTGCCCTATCGACCTGTTACCTGGTACTACTCCTCCCCGTGGGCGTATTTATCCATTATCCGCTGCTGAGACCCGGTCGATGTCCGAATATATTGAGGAGAATCTGGCCAGGGGATTCATCCGGAAATCTACCTCCCCGGCGGGAGCAGGCTTCTTTTTCGTCAAAAAGAAGGACAGCTCTCTCCGTCCCTGTATAGACTATAGAGGCCTTAACCAGATCACGGTGAAGAATAAGTACCCCCTTCTGCTCATTCCGGAGTTATTTGATCGTCTGAGGGGGGCTAGAATCTTCACCAAACTGGACCTCCGTGGGGCGTACAACCTGGTTCGTATCCGTCAGGGGGATGAATGGAAGACGGCATTCAACACCCGGGACGGCCACTATGAATATCTGGTAATGCCCTTTGGTCTCTGTAACGCTCCTGCCGTCTTTCAAGAGTTGGTCAATGACATCTTCCGGGACCTTCTCTACTCCTGCGTAGTGGTGTACCTGGACGACATCTTGGTCTTCTCTCCGGATCTCCAGACTCACCGGAGGGACGTTCGTCAGGTCCTGCTCAGGCTCAGGCAGAATCACCTCTTCGCTAAATACGAGAAGTGCCTCTTTGAGCAGACCTCGCCTCCGTTTTTGGGCTACATTATTTCTTAGACCGGCCTACGAATGGATCCAGAGAAACTGTCTGCCATCGAGAAATGGCCTCGACCGGAGGGGTTGAAGGCCATTCAGCGGTTCCTGGGCTTCGCCAACTACTACCGCCTCTTCATACCGCACTTCTCTTCCCGGACTGCCCCAATTTCCGCGCTCACCCGTAAGGGTACTAATCCCAAAGAGTGGCCGCCCGAAGCAGAGGAGGCCTTTCTTTCCTTAAAACAGGCCTTCTCTTCCGCCCCGGTGCTGCATCGCCCGGACGGCAACAAGCAGTTCTTCCTGGAAGTTGACGCCTCCTCCTCTGGAGCCGGAGCGGTACTTACTCAAAAATCATCTTCCGGGAGGATGGTAACTTGCGGCTTCTTCTCTAAACTCTTCTCCTCCTCAGAGCGCAATTATTCCATAGGAGACCGAGAGTTATTGGCCATCAAACTGGCATTGGAGGAGTGGCGTTACCTGCTCGAGGGGGCTCTTCACCCGGTAATAATTTACACTGACCACAAGAACTTGGCTTACCTCCAGCATGCATAGAGACTTAACCCGCGCCAAGCCCGGTGGTCCTTGTTTTTTGCTCGCTTTGATTTTGTTCTTCATTTTCGCCCGGCTGACAAAAACGTCAAGGCGGACGCCTTGTCTCGATCCTTTCTGGTGTCTGATCTCGAGGAAGATCCGAAACACATCATCGATCCCGCCAGAGTAATGCAGGTGGCTCCCGTGAGTCTAAATCGTCTCCCTCCCGGAAAGACGTTCGTATCAGTACCTGATCGGGAGAAGATCCTTCACTGGGGCCACTCGTCTAAACTGGCTGGCCACACCGGTCAGAAAAAGACCCTCCAGCTTATTACCCGGCACTACTGGTGGCCTACCCTGCACAAGGACGTAATAGACTTTGTTTCTGCCTGTGTGTCCTGCGCCCGCAACAAGGTTCCGAGACATCTGCCAGCCGGTCGCCTCCTTCCGCTTTCTGTACCTGCTGCCCCCTGGCAGCATATAGCAATGGACTTTATAACTGACCTCCCAGTCTCTGCCGGTTATACGGTCATTTGGGTGGTCGCTGACCGCTTCTCCAAGATGGCTCATTTCGTTCCCCTGCCAGACCTCCCGTCTGCACCCGAGCTAGCTAAAGACTTTATTCGTCACATCTTTCGTCTTCATGGCCTGCCCCTCCACATCGTGTCGGATCGTGGGGTACAGTTCACCTCACACTTCTGGAGAGCCACTTGTAAACTGCTAGACGTCACCCTGGACTTCTCTTCCGCTTACCACCCACAGTCCAATGGTCAAGTGGAGCGGATCAATCAGAACCTGACCAGTTACCTCCGGCACTTCGTTAATGCCCATCATTCAGACTGGGTGGATCTCCTACCATGGGCCGAGTTCTCTTATAACAATCACGAGAGCGAATCCTCCTCCAAATCCCCGTTTTTTGTAGTCTTCAGTCAGCATCCTCGGATTCCTTTTCCTGTCTCCACCTCTGTGGACAACCCGGCTGCGGAATCTCTTGTTAGCAAATTTTCCTCCATTTGGGAGAGTACCCGATCCGCACTCCTTCAGTCGTCCGAACGGATGAAAAGACACGCTGACAAAAAACGCCTGGATCCTCCACAATTTCGTCCTGGAGATAAAGTCTGGCTCTCATCTAAATATGTCCGACTCAAGATACCTTCTTACAAGTTAGGGCCTCGGTTCATCGGTCCTCTGGAGGTCATCAGTCAGATCAACCCGGTGGCCTATAAATTGAAACTCCCGGCCAA
This sequence comes from Phyllobates terribilis, assembly GCF_046119375.1. NCBI lineage: Eukaryota > Metazoa > Chordata > Amphibia > Anura > Dendrobatidae > Phyllobates > Phyllobates terribilis. The sequence goes on from NW_027362765.1 coordinate 405,508,511, forward strand.
CTTACGGATCCCTAACTCCTTCCATGTATCTCTCCTCAAACCTGTGGTACTTAACTCTTTTTCCAAGTCTACAGGTACGCCTCCTGCTCCGGTTTCTGCTGAGGACGAGTTTGAGGTAGAGAACATTCTTGCCACCAAAAGGGTAAGAGGAAAGACCTTTTTTCTAGTAGATTGGAAGGGGTTTGGTCCTGAGGAGAGAACGTGGGAGCCCCGGGAGAACATCCATGCCCCGCTCATCCTTGCTAAATTTCTGTCTGGCCTAAAAAAGGGGGGGCCTAAAGGGGGGGGTACTGTAGCGCCGGCGTCCCTGCCCTCTGCTAGGCAGGGACGCTGTTCCCCTCACCTCTCTGCTCCGTGCCCGGCGTCCTCCTCCCGCTCTGCTGGCAGCGCGCGCTCCTTCCCGGCCACTGTGCTTAGGGCGCGCGCGCGCTCTCCCTCCCTCTTAAAGGGGCCGCGCGCGCAGTCCTAAGGAGTCCCCGGCCAATGGCCGGAGGACTTCACCATATATAAGGCACCTCCTCCAAAATGGAGGTGCCCGAGCAATGTTGTTGCACTGTTCACTACTCTGCTTCAGCCCTCAGGTCCCGTTGCCAGTTACCTGCCAGATTCCTGCCAGCTTGCTGTCTTATTCCTGCCTGATATTCTGCTACCTGCCTGCTAACCTAAGGTCCGACGGTCTGCCTTACTACTCCTGTCAGTCTGTCTAAGGACCAGCTTGCCCGCTCACCTGGGAGCGCACATCAACTACCTGCCTGCTTGCCTGAGGTCCGACGGTCTGCCTTCCAACTCTTGTCAGTCTGTCTATGGACCAGCTTGCCCGCTCACCTGGTAGCGCACATCTGCTACCTGCCTGCTAGCCTACCTGGAGGCTCTGCCGTCACGTGCTGTGACCACCTGCCTGTCCAGTGACTCCTGCCCGCTCACCTGGGAGCGCTCATCTGCTGCCTGTCTGCTAGCCTACCTGGAGGCTCTGCCGTCACGTGCAGTGACCACCCGCCTGTCCAGAGACTTCTGCCCGCTCACCTGGGAGCGCTCATCTGCCGCCTGTCTGTTGGTCTTCCTGGAGGCTCCGCCGTCACATGCTGTGACCACCCGTTTATCCAGAGACTCTCGCCTGCTCACCTGGGAGCTCACGTCTACCATCAGCCGCCACAGGTCGTACCAACCCTTTACCCAGAGACTGCCCTGGTCACTTGCCGTGACCATCTGCCCGTTCACCCAGAGACTGCCCCGGTCACTTGCCGTGACCATCTGCCCGTTCACCCAGAGACTGCCCCGGTCACTTGCCGTGACCATCTGCCCGTTCATCCAGAGACTGCCCCGGTCACTTGCCGTGACCTCCTGCCCGTTCTTCTAGAGACTGTCCCGGTCACCTGCTGTGACTGCCTGCCTGGTCGCCACCCGCTCCCTTACAAGGACCGCCCCCTTGTATAGTAGCTCAGAGGTTCCGCCTCCCAGACCCGTTACAGCGCACTGTAGCAGAGGACAGGGAGCACACCGGGACCACGTCGAAGGCCAGGGGGGTGAGTAAGCCGGCATCCCTGCATGGAGAGGGAGGAGGACACCATGCAGGGGCGCCGGTCATAGTGTTACACACGTCAAGATTGTGGTCGAGTTAAAAAAAATCCCAACGAGGACCATTAACCCATCAGCCATAGTGTTGTTTTTGACGTGGTTGAAAACAATCTTGCAAACTGGATTTTCAAGTTTCTGACTAATTGGCAGGATCAGTCGTGAGGTTAAGAGTTTCCATAATGAAAGAATATGGTGAAGAGCTTCATGAAGATAAGTGAAGGTGACTTTTTCACATTTTAATAACCTTCACTAAAGCATCGCATCAACATAATAATCTCTATGTAACCAAATGCCGTTATCCTGAATCGTAATATTCTAGAAGTCTAACTGGAAGAAATTTCCAGTGATGACAGAGTGTCAGAAATTAATGTCGTATAAAGAGGAATGGGGATTAATGCTATTTATCCCCAGATATTTTAGACAATGGTAATTTGTATGCTCTTCCCTTTGTGAGAAGAAAGATTTATATTGGTATATTAGACTTGTCATAATTGACTTTAATTCCAGAGAGGCTTCTGAACCCTTCAATTTCCTGTAATAAATTAGGTAATGAGATGAGGGATTGCAAAAACATCAAAATGACACAGACTGCATAAAAAAAGACCCGAATGACTGGATGCTTCGCCAGCGTCGGAGGAATGACCAGATGTGCTTCCCTTGATGCATTTTTGATGAATATGCACTGCACATCTTCATGGGAAGATGCTTGCTCCCCTCACCAAATTGTTCAATGAGAAGTTACTCCTAGGAAGTCCCTCCGTAAGATGTTCATGGAACCAGACTACTTCATTTTTCCAGTCTTTTGAGCTCTCAGTCAAAAATCTCATTGGTAATGACGCCCCATTGATTGAGCAGAGCGGAAGAGAAGGAACTGTTCTGTTGACGTGACATCACAGGAAACTGGAAATTCGCCACAAGGAGCAGTCCGTGATCGCTCTGAGCCAGGAGAGATCGTCGCACAGCAGAACAGGCAGGTAATTAGCAAATACCTGCCGATAAGTGCTCAGCTCCATAGAGAAAAAAAAAGGCCTGGATAACCTCTCTAAGATACGGTGGGCTGTGTAAGTGTTCTTGTAAGAGTGGTGGACTGTACTGTCACGTTCCTACCCCTGAAGACAACAATCGCGCTGTGCTGAGTATTATAATGTGAATAGTGTCATGCGGTTTTAGATATATTTTGTCAAGTATAGTGTGGAACAGGTATAGGTTAAGATTTAGGACATAAGGTAGTGACTACAGGATAAGATAGACTCCGGGAAGCATTATAAGTATAATATGTTTAATGTATGTAAATGTAATGTATAATGCTTGTGAAGGAGATCTGCCCAGCAACATGCTATAAGGACAGACATAGTTAAAGTTCGGGACTAGCCCATAGTGGGAGGAGAAAGCCCCAGTGAAAAGGGACTGCTTCCTGATAGTTGGTCAGATAGGAAAGAACAGTAACCAAGGTCAAGTTCAAGTTGCAGTGGCAAGCATCTATCGTTCGGGCCAGTAGGAGGCCTTATTAGAATCCCTTGCGGACATTCCTGAAACGTCCTGAGCTCAAGGCTCTATAGAGGTACCACGAAGAGTGCGTTATCAACTGGTGTACAAGGGACGATGGACATGGAACTGCGTGAAGTGAGGGTAACGGATCTCGGGTGTACTGCGAGACTTTACAGGAAATCCCTTGGGCTGAAAGGAAGAGTAAATATAGGGACAGTCCAGGAGGAACGGATAGTAATCTTGAAAATGTGCTGTTTTAAGGAAACAAGGAATAAGAAGTATTGTGCCCGAAACTGCATGTTACAATCTGATGAACTTGAACTGTCCAGTAAAATTTCGGTTCTTAAAACAAACTGTGTGTCCTCTGAGTTGTTTGTGGTGGCTCCTGAAGATGGAGGCCTGGAGACAGCAGAGGCCTGCAGCCTACAAGTGAGTGTGATGCACCCAACACCTGACCGCACACTGGGACTGGGACACGTTTTTCCTGTAAAGCGCCGGGGCGACATGGAGCAGCAGCTCGACCACAGCTACCGGCCTCAGTCACTTTACACACGCACACTAACTCTCTCTTCACACAGGTGACTTTGGAATCCTTGCTCTTAGATCGTGGGGGTCCCAGCCAGTGGTATACCTCCAATGGCGGCAGGCCACGCCACTGCTATGGGGCCCGTGATCCGGGGAGCCCATGAGCCGGGAGGGCCCTGAAGCAGGGGGGGGAACGAGGAGGATAGGTGAGTATTGGGGGGGAGGGGAGGCTGCGGCGGCGGAGGAGCGGGCACACGCTGTAGCCCATGGGCGTGGAGAAGAGGGAATATTCTCCCTGGCAGTGCCCGCTACCAAAGAGAATGCATATTCACTCTTCTCCACGCCCATAGTCCCTGCGTGGAGAGGAGTGAATATGCTGGCAGCAACAGCAGCTCACCTCGGCATCTGAGAGCGCGCTGCTCAGATGCTGACATGAGCTGCTGGCAGACAGGACACAGCAGAGCTGGAGCAGAGGTGAGGAAGGAAGGTGAGTATAAGTGTTTATTTTTTTGTGTGTGCAGTGATGGGACCACACATACAAGGCTTGGGGGTGAGGAGGCAACACATACCAGGATTGGGGATGAAGGGGCCATGCGTACCAGGATTGGGGGATGAGGGGGACACGCATACCAGGATTGGGGGATGAGGGTGTAGCGCCGGCGTCCCTGCCCTCTGCTAGGCAGGGACGCTGTTCCCCTCACCTCTCTGCTCCGTGCCCGGCGTCCTCCTCCCGCTCTGCTGGCAGCGCACGCTCCTTCCCGGCCACTGTGCTTAGGGCGCGCGCGCTCTCCCTCCCTCTTAAAGGGGCCGCGCGCGCCGTCCTAAGGAGTCCCCGGCCAATGGCCGGAGGACTTCACCATATATAAGGCACCTCCTCCAAAATGGAGGTGCCCGAGCAATGTTGTTGCACTGTTCACTACTCTGCTTCAGCCCTCAGGTCCCGTTGCCAGTTACCTGCCAGATACCTGCCAGATTCCTGCCAGCTTGCTGTCTTATTCCTGCCTGATTATCTGCTACCTGCCTGCTAGTCTGAGGTCCGACGGTCTGCCTTACTACTCCTGTCAGTCTGTCTAAGGACCAGCCTGTCCGCTCACCTGGGAGCGCACTTCAGCCACCTGCCTGCTTGCCTGAGGTCCGACGGTCTGCCTTCCAACTCCTGTCAGTCTGTCTATGGACCAGCTTGCCTGCTCACCTGGGAGCACACATCTGCTACCTGCCTGCTAGCCTACCTGGAGGCTCCGCCGTCACGTGCTGTGACCACCTGCCTGTCCAGTGACTCCTGCCCGCTCACCTGGGAGCGCTCATCTGCTGCCTGTCTGCTAGCCTACCTGGAGGCTCTGCCGTCACGTGCTGTGACCACCCGCCTGTCCAGAGACTTCTGCCCGCTCACCTGGGAGCGCTCATCTGCCGCCAGTCTGTTGGTCTTCCTGGAGGCTCCGCCGTCACATGCTGTGACCACCCGTTCATCCAGAGACTCTCGCCTGCTCACCTGGGAGCTCACGTCTATCATCAGCCGCCACAGGTCGTACCAAACCTTTACCCAGAGACTGCCCCGGTCACTTGCCGTGACCATCTGCCCGTTCATCCAGAGACTGCCCCGGTCACTTGCCGTGACCATCTGCCCGTTCATTCAGAGACTGCCCCGGTCACTTGCCGTGACCATCTGCCCGTTCATTCAGAGACTGCCCCGGTCACTTGCCGTGACCATCTGCCCGTTCATCCAGAGACTGCCCCGGTCACTTGCCGTGACCTCCAGCCCGTTCACTCAGAGACTGTCCCGGTCACCTGCTGTGACTTCCTGCCCGTCTTCCCTGGTCGCCACCCGCTCCCTTACAAGGACCGCCCCCTTGTATAGTAGCTCAGAGGTTCCGCCTCCCAGACCCATTACAGTTTGCTCGGGCCATGGAACCCGGTGGCACCCAAGCTCCCTCGCTCTCGGACCTGTGTCATGAACTGTCCCGTCAGAGGTCCCAACAGGAGTCCATCCTGGGTCACCTGCGGAATGTCAATTCTCGCCTGAACACTCTGACTGCTCCGCCAGCAACCTCCGCCAGTGCCATGACTCGCAATCCGGCAGCTCCGCTGCCCACTAATACCATGGTATCCTACCCCGGACCCCGGCTTTCTGCACCTCCTCGCTTCGGAGGCGACTCCGCCCAGGCTCGGGGCTTCATAAATCAGTGCACCCTGCACTTTGAACTATTGTCCCACCAGTTTAACTCCGACCGGGCCAAAATTGCCTTCATCATGTCCCATCTCACCGGGGAGGCCCTGGCCTGGCTAAATCCTCTATGGGAGAGAGGAGACCCCCTGGTGTCCGACTTGCCTGCCTTTCTCACGGCTTTCCGGAAAGTCTTCGACGAACCCGGACGGAAGACCTCATCCGCATCATCACTGCTACGCCTCCGTCAGGGAAGTCTCACCGTGGGCCAATATGCCATACGGTTCCGTACCCTTGCCTCGGAGCTGGCCTGGGATAACGACGCTCTGGTATCCTTCTTCTGGGAGGGTCTGTCCGGCCGTATTAAAGATGAACTTGCCGGTCGGGACATTCCTACCACTCTCGATGACCTAATAACTCTTGCCACCTGGATTGACCTACGGTTCCAGGAGCGTGCCAAAGAGGTCACCCGTGAGAGGAGGTTTCCACGTCTAGCTCCTACTCTTCAGAAACCCGTCACTCCCTCCGTCTCTCCCCAGGTACACTCTCCTGAGCCTATGCAGGTCGACCAGACCAAGATGGCCAAAACCCGTCAGGACTTACGCCGTGCCGAGGGGAGCTGCTTCTACTGTGGCAGTAAGGAGCACCGGATCCGTGCCTGCCCGGAGAGGTCGGGAAACGCCTGTGTCTAGGTTCGCTCAGAGAGGTCGACCTAGACAAGAATAAATCCTCTCCATCTCTGCTGCTGTCAGTCTCAATCGTCTGCGGGGAGAACCGTTATTTTGAACTAGCCCAACTTGACTCTGGAGCAGCCGGGAATCTTATTTCACAGTCCCTGGTAGAGAAATACCGCATCCCCACCAAACCTCTGGCTGTACCCTTGTCTGTTGCTGCCGTGGATGGGGGTCTCTTACCACGCCCCATCCAACTCATCACCGAATCCATTACTCTGCAGGTGGGAATGCTGCATTCTGAGAGTATCTCCTTTCATGTTCTGCCTGGACTCTCTCACGCCCTCTTGCTAGGTCTACCTTGGCTCCAGAGACATGCACCCGTGCTTGACTGGCAGACCGGAGAGGTCCTTCGCTGGGGACAGGACTGCCATAAGACCTGTCTGGTTCCCGTCCATCCCGTCCGTCCTTCTCCTACCCCAGCTAATCTACCTGGACTTCCGATTCCTTATTGGTCTTATGCTGATGTCTTTAATAAAAAGGAGGCAGAGACACTACCCCCTCATAGACCATACGACTGCCCTATCGACCTGTTACCCGGTACTACTCCTCCCCGTGGGCGTATTTATCCATTATCCGCTGCTGAGACCCGGTCGATGTCCGAATATATTGAGGAGAATCTGGCCAGGGGATTCATCCGGAAATCTACCTCCCCGGCGGGAGCAGGCTTCTTTTTCGTCAAAAAGAAGGACGGCTCTCTCTGTCCCTGTATAGACTATAGAGGCCTTAACCAGATCACGGTGAAGAATAAGTACCCCCTTCCGCTCATTCCGGAGTTATTTGATCATCTGAGGGGGGCTAGAATCTTCACCAAACTGGACCTCCGTGGGGCATACAACCTGGTTCGTATCCGTCAGGGGGATGAATGGAAGACGGCATTCAACACCCGGGACGGCCACTATGAATATCTGGTAATGCCCTTTGGTCTCTGTAACGCTCCTGCCGTCTTTCAAGAGTTGGTCAATGACATCTTCCGGGACCTTCTCTACTCCTGCGTAGTGGTGTACCTGGACGACATCTTGGTCTTCTCTCCGGATCTCCAGACTCACCGGAGGGACGTTCGTCAGGTCCTGCTCAGGCTCAGGCAGAATCACCTCTTCGCTAAATACGAGAAGTGCCTCTTTGAGCAGACCTCGCTTCCGTTTTTGGGCTACATTATCTCTCAGACCGGCCTACGAATGGATCCAGAGAAACTATCTGCCATCGAGAAATGGCCTCGACCGGAGGGGTTGAAGGCCATTCAGCGGTTCCTGGGCTTCGCCAACTACTACCGCCTCTTCATACCACACTTCTCTTCCCGGACTGCCCCAATTTCCGCGCTCACCCGTAAGGGTACTAATCCCAAAGAGTGGCCGCCCGAAGCAGAGGAGGCCTTTCTTTCCTTAAAACAGGCCTTCTCTTCAGCCCCGGTGCTGCATCGCCCGGACGGCAACAAGCAGTTCTTCCTGGAAGTTGACGCCTCCTCCTCTGGAGCCGGAGCGGTACTTACTCAAAAATCATCTTCCGGGAGGATGGTAACTTGTGGCTTCTTCTCTAAACTCTTCTCCTCCTCAGAGCGCAATTATTCCATAGGAGACCGAGAGTTATTGGCCATCAAACTGGCATTGGAGGAGTGGCGTTACCTGCTCGAGGGGGCTCTTCACCCGGTAATAATTTACACTGACCACAAGAACTTGGCTTACCTCCAGCATGCCCAGAGACTTAACCCGCGCCAAACCCGGTGGTCCTTGTTTTTTGCTCGCTTTGATTTTGTTCTTCATTTTCGCCCGGCTGACAAAAACGTCAAGGCGGACGCCTTGTCTCGATCCTTTCTGGTGTCTGATCTCGAGGAAGATCCGAAACACATCATCGATCCCGCCAGAGTAATGCAGGTGGCTCCCGTGAGTCTAAATCGTCTCCCTCCCGGAAAGACGTTCGTATCAGTACCTGATCGGGAGAAGATCCTTCACTGGGGTCACTCGTCTAAACTGGCTGGCCATGCCGGTCAGAAAAAGACCCTCCAGCTTATTACCCGGCATTACTGGTGGCCTACCCTGCACAAGGACGTAATAGACTTTGTTTCTGCCTGTGTGTCCTGCGCCCGCAACAAGGTTCCGAGACATCTGCCAGCCGGTCGCCTCCTTCCGCTTTCTGTACCTGCTGCCCCCTGGCAGCATATAGCAATGGACTTTATAACTGACCTCCCAGTCTCTGCCGGTTGTACGGTCATTTGGGTGGTCGCTGACCGCTTCTCCAAGATGGCTCATTTCGTTCCCCTGCCAGGCCTCCCGTCTGCACCCGAGCTAGCTAAAGACTTTATTCGTCACATCTTTCGTCTTCATGGCCTGCCCCTCCACATCGTGTCGGATCGTGGGGTACAGTTCACCTCACGCTTCTGGAGAGCCACTTGTAAACTGCTAGACGTCACCCTGGACTTCTCTTCCGCTTACCACCCTCAGTCCAATGGTCAAGTGGAGCGGATCAATCAGAACCTGACCAGTTACCTCCGGCACTTCGTTAATGCTCATCATTCAGACTGGGTGGATCTCCTACCATGGGCCGAGTTCTCTTATAACAATCACGAGAGCGAATCCTCCTCCAAATCCCCGTTTTTTGTAGTCTTCGGTCAGCATCCTCGGATTCCTTTTCCTGTCTCCACCTCTGTGGACAACCCGGCTGTGGAATCTCTCGTTAGCAAATTTTCCTCCATTTGGGAGAGTACCCGATCCGCACTCCTTCAGTCGTCCGAACGGATGAAAAGACACGCTGACAAAAAACGCCTGGATCCTCCACAATTTCGTCCTGGAGATAAAGTCTGGCTCTCATCTAAATATGTCCGACTCAAGATACCTTCTTACAAGTTAGGGCCTCGGTTCATCGGTCCTCTGGAGGTCATCAGTCAGATCAACCCGGTGGCCTATAAATTGAAACTCCCGGCCAACTTACGGATCCCTAACTCCTTCCATGTATCTCTCCTCAAACCTGTGGTACTTAACTCTTTTTCCAAGTCTACAGGTACGCCTCCTGCTCCGGTTTCTGCTGAGGACGAGTTTGAGGTAGAGAACATTCTTGCCACCAAAAGGCTAAGAGGAAAGACCTTTTTTCTAGTAGATTGGAAGGGGTTTGGTCCTGAGGAGAGAACGTGGGAGCCCCAGGAGAACATCCATGCCCCTCTTATCCTTGCTAAATTTCTGTCTGGCCTAAAAAAGGGGGGGCCTAAAGGGGGGGGTACTGTAGCGCCGGCGTCCCTGCCCTCTGCTAGGCAGGGACGCTGTTCCCCTCACCTCTCTGCTCCGTGCCCGGCGTCCTCCTCCCGCTCTGCTGGCAGCGCGCGCTCCTTCCCGGCCACTGTGCTTAGGGCGCGCGCGCTCTCCCTCCCTCTTAAAGGGGCCGCGCGCCGTCCTAAGGAGTCCCCGGCCAATGGCCGGAGGACTTCACCATATATAAGGCACCTCCTCCAAAATGGAGGTGCCCGAGCAATGTTGTTGCACTGTTCACTACTCTGCTTCAGCCCTCAGGTCCCGTTGCCAGTTACCTGCCAGATACCTGCCAGATTCCTGCCAGCTTGCTGTCTTATTCCTGCCTGATTATCTGCTACCTGCCTGCTAGTCTGAGGTCCGACGGTCTGCCTTACTACTCCTGTCAGTCTGTCTAAGGACCAGCCTGTCCGCTCACCTGGGAGCGCACTTCAGCCACCTGCCTGCTTGCCTGAGGTCCGACGGTCTGCCTTCCAACTCCTGTCAGTCTGTCTATGGACCAGCTTGCCTGCTCACCTGGGAGCACACATCTGCTACCTGCCTGCTAGCCTACCTGGAGGCTCCGCCGTCACGTGCTGTGACCACCTGCCTGTCCAGTGACTCCTGCCCGCTCACCTGGGAGCGCTCATCTGCTGCCTGTCTGCTAGCCTACCTGGAGGCTCCGCCGTCACGTGCTGTGACCACCTGCCTGTCCAGTGACTCCTGCCCGCTCACCTAGGAGCGCTCATCTGCTGCCTGTCTGCTAGCCTACCTGGAGGCTCTGCCGTCACGTGCTGTGACCACCCGCCTGTCCAGAGACTTCTGCCCGCTCACCTGGGAGCGCTCATCTGCCGCCTGTCTGTTGGTCTTCCTGGAGGCTCCGCCGTCACATGCTGTGACCACCCGTTCATCCAGAGACTCTCGCCTGCTCACCTGGGAGCTCACGTCTATCATCAGCCGCCACAGGTCGTACCAACCCTTTACCCAGAGACTGCCCCGGTCACTTGCCGTGACCATCTGCCCGTTCATCCAGAGACTGCCCCGGTCACTTGCCGTGACCATCTGCCCGTTCATTCAGAGACTGCCCCGGTCACTTGCCGTGACTATCTGCCCGTTCATTCAGAGACTGCCCCGGTCACTTGCCGTGACCATCTGCCCGTTCATCCAGAGACTGCCCCGGTCACTTGCCGTGACCTCCAGCCCGTTCACTCAGAGACTGTCCCGGTCACCTGCTGTGACTTCCTGCCCGTCTTCCCTGGTCGCCACCCGCTCCCTTACAAGGACCGCCCCCTTGTATAGTAGCTCAGAGGTTCCGCCTCCCAGACCCGTTACAGAGGGGGACACACATACCAGTATTGGGGGAAGAGGGGGCCACGCATACCAGGATTGGGGGATGAGGAGGCCACACATACCAGGATTGGGGGATGAGGAGGCCACACATACCAGGATTGGGGGATGAGGGGGCCACGCATACCAGGATTGGGAGATGAGGAGGCCACACATTTCAGGATTGGGGGATGAGGAGGCCACGCATACCAGGATTGGGGGATGAGGGGTGCCATACGTACTAGGATTGGGGGATGAGGAGGCCACACAAACCAGGATTGGGGGATGAGGAGGCAACACATACCAGGATTGGGGGATGAGGAGGCCACACATCCCAGGATTGGGGGATGAGGAGGCCACACATACCAGGATTGGGGGATGAGGAGGCCACACATACCAGGATTGGGGGATGAGGGGGCCACGCATACCAGGATTGGGAGATGAGGAGGCCACACATTTCAGGATCGGGGGATGAGGAGGCCACGCATACCAGGATTGGGGGATGAGGGGTGCCATACGTACTAGGATTGGGGGATGAGGAGGCCACACAAACCAGGATTGGGGGATGAGGAGGCAACACATACCAGGATTGGGGGATGAGGAGGCCACACATCCCAGGATTGGGGGATGAGGAGGCCACACATACCAGGATTGGGGGATGAGGAGGCCACACATACCAGGATTGGGGGATGAGGGGGCCACGCATACCAGGATTGGGAGATGAGGAGGCCACACATTTCAGGATCGGGGGATGAGGAGGCCACGCATACCAGGATTGGGGGATGAGGGGTGCCATACGTACTAGGATTGGGGGATGAGGAGGCCACACAAACCAGGATTGGGGGATGAGGAGGCAACACATACCAGGATTGGGGGATGAGGAGGCCACACATCCCAGGATTGGGGGATGAGGAGGCCACACAAACCAGGATTGGGGATGAGGAGGCAACACATACCAGGATTGGGGGATGAGGAGGCCTCACATCCCAGGATTGGGGGAGAAGCCACACAAACCAGGATTGGGGGATGAGGAGGCCACACAAACCAGGATTGGGGGATGAGGAGGCCACACATACCAGGATTGGGGGATGAGGAGGCCACACAAACCAGGATTGGGGGATGAGGAGGCAACACATACCAGGATTGGGGGATGAGGAGGCCACACAAACCAGGATTGGGGGATGAGGAGGCAACACATACCAGGATTGGGGGATGAAGAGGCCACACATACCAGGATTGGGAGATGAGGGGGCCACGCATACCAGGATTGGGGGATGAGGAGGCCACACATACCAGGATTGGGGGATGAGGGGGCCACGCATACCAGGTTTGGGGGATGAGGAGGCCACACATACCAGGATTGGGGGATGAGGGGGACACGCATACCAGGTTTGGGGGATGGCATACCTTCAATGGCGGCAGGCCACGCCACTGCTATGGGGCCCGTGAGCCGGGAGGGCCCCGAAGCAGCGGGGGAATGAGGAGGATAGGTGAGTATTGGGGGGAGGGGAGGTTGCGGCGCCGGAGGAGCGGGCACACGCTGTAGCCCATGGGCGTGGAGAAGAGGGAATATTCTCCCTGACAGTGCCCGCTACCAAAGAGAATGCATATTCACTCTTCTCCACGCCCATAGTCCCTGCGTGGAGAGGAGTGAATATGCTGGCAGCAACAGCAGCTCACCTCAGCGTCTGAGAGAACGCTGCTCAGATGCTGACATGAGCTGCTGGCAGACAGGACACAGCAGAGCTGGAGCAGAGGTGAGGAAGGAAGGTGAGTATAAGTGTTTATTTTTTTGTGTGTGCAGTGATGGGGCCACACATACAAGGCTTGGGGGGTGAGGAGGCAACACATACCAGGATTGGGGGATGAAGGGGCCATGCATACCAGGATTGGGGGATGAGGGGGCCACACATACCAGGATTGGGGGATGAGGGGGCCATGCATACCAGGATTGGGAGATGAGGGGGACACACATACCAGTATTGGGGGAAGAGGGGGCCACGCATACCAGGATCAGGGGATGAGGAGGCCACACATACCAGGATTGGGGGATGAGGAGGCCACACATACCAGGATTGGGGGATGAGGGGGCCACGCATACCAGGATTGGGGGATGAGGGGTGCCATACGTACCAGGATTGGGGGATGAGGGGTGCCATACATACCAGCAGGGCTGTTGAGTCGGTAAACCTCCGACTCCTCAATTTCCACGACTCCGACTCCCTCATACATGGCTCATGATTAAGCCATGTATGAGGCTTAATTTTATTGTAGCACAGATTCATCTCAGTTAAAAGTCTAGACCCTTAGATCAGGAATAGGATAGACATTTATAAGACATTTCATAACTTTCCGAAATTCTTATGAAAAAATATTCCCCACAAACTGCATTGAACTACTGTACCCAATTTATTATATATTGTAGGAGTCTGAGTTGGTCCATTTTATACCGACTCCGACTCCACCAAAATGGGCTCTGACTCCACAACTCTGACTTCACAGCTCTGCATACCAGGATGGGGAAATTTACCAGTAGTTGCTGCATTTCCCACCCTAGGCTTATTCTCGAGTCAATAAGTTTTCCCATTTTTTTGTGGTAAAATGATGGGCTTCGGCTTATACTCGGGTCGGCTTATTTAAAATATACGGTATTTTAAAATCAGTATGTGGTGCCCATAATACTGCAGGACTGTGGGGTGTATTATACTATATGGGGGCTGCATTTTACCCTATGGGGTGTGCAATATACTGTATGGAGGACTATGGGGAGTGCATTATATTCTATGGAGGACCATGGGAAGTTCATTATACTATATGGAGGATTATGGGGGGCGCATTATACTATATGGAGGATTAGGGGGGCGCATTATACTGTATGGAGGATTATGGGTGGCGTATTATTCTATATGGAAGGCTAGGTGGGGCCATTATAATATTTTGAGGACTATGTGGGGGGCCATTATACTGTATGAAAACAATTATATGGTGTGAACTGGTTTGTGTGGGGTCCATCATACTGTTTGGAGGGCTAGTACGGGCCATTATACTGTATGTAGGCCCATTATACTGCATGGAGGGCTCTGTGGGGGTCACAGTTGGGGGATTATATTGTGTTAGGAGCACCATACTTTGCCTTGGGAGTTGAATTGGGGTACAGTAGGGTCATTATACTGTGCATGTGGAGGAATTCACCATGGGGGTATCATACTGTGTTTGGGGGGCACTTTTATTGGCATCATACTTTATGGGGCAATGAAAGAGGAATCTAGGACTTGAGCAGGAGGAAAATTACAAAATAAAGGCTGGAAAACTGTGAGATCTGCTCTTCTGTGACCCCAACAATTATTTAAGTTTTGATTTTATTTTTTTGGAGAGGGGTTGGGGGGGGGATTAGAGCTTCTGCTATGGGGCCCCATGATTTTTATGTACGCCCCTGGTCCCAGCAATCTGGGGTCTAAATTAACCTTATATGTGTTCCTAATACAATTAACGCCCTTACCAAGTATTATTATTTTCAAAGATGTCCTGATCTTCAGACATCAACACTTCCCCAGCAGCACCACATCCAGTTTGTGCTCAACACAAGAGAGAGTTTCCTATGTTGGCATGTCATCCCGCTATGTGTGAAGGGGGCTGGCTGCCTAATTTCAAAAGCTAAACCCGCCACCTTCTCTGTAGCTTTAGATGCATAGACAAACGGGCGGTGGCTTATGTATTAGAATAAGCAGTCAGCTGGCCCCCTTCACAGACTTCATTAATAGTTAAATGCTGACAACTCTCTCCTGTGTTGGGCACAAGGAAAGACATGGAGCTGCTGAAGTCCAGAACTGTGCTGATTGCCGAGGATCAGGACACCTTAATTTCTTTATCATCTCTATAGGAACACATATGAAGTTAATGCTTTTAAAGTGCTCGACTAGTTTAAAGTAGAGGTCAGCTATTATTGTAGGGGTCTGATTTTAATACAGGGGTTTGAATACAGTATATATATACTGCTCAAAAAAATAAAGGGAACACTCAAATAACACATCCTAGATCTGAATGAATGAAATATTCTCATTGAATACTTTGTTCTGTACAAAGTTGAACATGCTGACAACAAAATCACACAAAAATCATCAATGGAAATCAAATTTATTAACCAATGGAGGCCTGGATTTGGAGTCACTCCCAAAATTAAAGTGGAAAACACACTACAGGCTGATCCAACTTTGATGTAATGTCCTTAAAACAAGTCAAAATGAGGCTCAGTATTATGTGTGGCCTCCACATGCCTGTATGACCTCCCTACAATGCCTGGGCATGCTCCTGATGAGGTTGCGGATAGTCTCCAGTGGGATCTCCTCCCAGACCTGGACTAAAGCGTCCGCCAACTCCTGGACAGTCTGAGGTGCAACGTGACGTTGGTGGATGGAGCGAGACATGATGTCCCAGATGTGCTCAATCGGACTCAGGTCTGGGGAACGGGCAGGCCAGTCCATAGCTTCAATGCCTTCATCTTGCAGGAACTGCTGACACACTCCAGCCACATGAGGTCTGGCATTGTCCTGCATTAGGAGGAACCCAGGGCCAACCGCACCAGCATATGGTCTCACAAGGGGTCTGAAGATCTCATCTCGGTACCTAATGGCAGTCAGGTTACCTCTGGCGAGCACATGGAGGGCTGTGCGGCCCTCCAAAGAAATGCCACCCCACACCATTACTGACCCACTGCCAAACCGGTCATGCTGAAGGATGTTGCAGGCAGCAGATCGCTCTCCACGGCGTCTCCAGACTCTGTCACGTCTGTCACATGTGCTCAGTGTGAACCTGCTTTCATCTGTGAAGAGCACAGGGCACCAGTGGCGACTTTGCTAATCCTGGTGTTCTGTGGCAAATGCCAAGCGTCCTGCACGGTGTTGGGCTGTGAGCACAACCCCCATCTGTGGACGTCGGGCCCTCATACCACCCTCATGGAGTCGGTTTCTAACCGTTTGTGCAGACACATGCACATTTGTGGCCTGCTGGAGGTCATTTTGCAGGGCTCTGGCCGTGCTCCTCCTGTTCCTCCTTGCACAAAGGCGGAGGTAGTGGTCCTACTGCTGGGTTGTTGCCCTCCTATGGCCCCCTCCACATCTCCTGTGTAACATACCTGGCGGCGTCCTTGCATGGTGGTCCATCTCCCACTGTGCAAGAGGGCGCACTTGATCTCCTGTCCAGAATGTCTCTCTGGCTTCCCTCCATGCTGTCTGTTTGTGTCTGTTTCTGCTGCTTAAGGGCGGCGCCCGATCACTTCCTGCCTTTTGTACCTGCTGTGGGTCACACCCCTTGTGCGTCCTCAGCCTATTGCTGTCTGTCACTTGGTATATAGCTCAGCAGCTCCCTTCTATCCCTGCCTGAGCATAGTGTTTCCTTCAGTGTGTGCTTGCACTCTGAAGGTGCCAGGTCCCGTCTCTTGTCTCCTGCTTTTTGTATCAGTTCCCGTGTCTGAACTGAGTCCTGTATGTCTCCTGCTTTGCGGTATCAGCTCCCGTGTCTGAACTGAGTCCTGTATGTCTCCTGCTTTTCGGTTTCAGCTCCCGTGTCTGAACTGAGTCCTGTATGTCTCCTGCTTTGCGGTATCAGCTCCCGTGTCTGAACTGTGTCCTTTCTGTGTTCTCTTGTCTGTCCTGTCTGAACACGCTCCTAGCCTGTTCCTCCTGCCTTCTAGGGGCCGATTACCTAGACCCGTTCCTGTATCTTGTCTGTCCTGTCTGAACACGCTCCTTGCCTGTTCGTTCCGCCTTTTAGTGGCCGATTTCCTAGACCCGCTCCTGTGTCTGGTCTGTCCTGTCTGAACACGCTCCTTGCCTGTTCGTTCCGCCTTCTAGTGGCCGATTTCCTAGACCCGCTCCTGTGTCTGGTCTGTCCTGTCTGAACACGCTCCTTGCCTGTTCGTCCCGCCTCTCTGGGGGCCGTATTCCCAGACCCGCTCCTGTATCCCTCTGCAGTGTCGGTCTCCTCCGTACACTCAGTTCCAGTCTGAACTCTCTCCTGTCTTTTACCTGTTTTGCCTCTATGTCCGTTCCCTTCCTTTTTCTGCAGAGTCTGAACTCGTACCTAACTCCTGCTTGTTGTCTCTGCAAGTACTGTGTGAGTATCTGGCTCTGTCTTTCCCTTCCTGTCTGTTCCGTGTGAACAGAGCCCTGTCCTCCCTGCTCAGCCTTGTCTGCACTCTAGCTGTGCTTGCCTGTAACCCTCTGCCTGTATTGTTCCTGAGTCCCGGTGTGTACTGGGTCCTATCCCGCCTGTGTTCCTACCTGCTAGTGCCTCCCTGTCTGCACTCTAGCTGTGCTTGTCTTTACCCCCCTGCCTGCATACCCGCCTGCCTGCATACCAGTCGTGCCTGCCTATACCCACCAGTCTGTGTGCCAGCCTACCAGCCTGTTCCTGTATTCCCCTGTGTGGGTCAACAGCCGTGTCCGGGGTCTGTCCTGGAGTAGCACCTGGTCCCTCTGCTCGGTTCCTCCTTGGTGCACTGGCGTCGTATGCCGTCGTGCGACCCTGGTCGGATCGGGTGAATACCTAGTCACGCCCCTCCAGGCATTCACTCTCCGGCACGGTCCAGTGGAATCACTACCAATCACACGCACACGCCGCTTAGCCCGGGCGTGTGCATAACAGCATGCTCAGGCCATGGTTCCCGTTGAGCCCCACGGCCTTCGCTCTTTGAGAAGTTTTTCCAGCGAATACATGCATTAAAATAAAATAAATAATTTTTTTTCCCTTAGCTGAGTTCCAGGCGAATTACGCACCGTCCAGATGGATCTATCAGCTCTCGTTCCTGCGGATCCGCCACGTTACTATGGGGATCCAAGACAGTGTCGTGCATTTGTGGAGCAATGCATGCTACACTTTAAGGCCTACCCTCTTTATTTTCCTTCCGATTGGGCTAAAGTGGCCTTTATGATGTCTTACCTGGCGGGTGATGCCTTGGAATGGATCAACCCCCTATATGAAACACAGGATCCGATCCTCCGGGACCTAATGGCCTTCCTGGTGGCCTTTCTAATGGTCTTCGATGATCCTAACCCGGAGGCTCCTGCTGAAGCTTCACTTCCCAATATCCCGGAGCAGCCCCAATGGGTAATGTGTGTGGGTAGCGCAATAGTCCTCCAGCCCAATGAGACTACTGCCCACCCAGAATCCTCTCAGGGTGACTACGCTTTCCGGAATACTTCTCTCAACCTCAAGAGGCAGTCCAGACGTGCTAGACTTAGAGGCAAGCCGTCACGCCAGGGCCTGTCCTCCCTGAGACCTCCTGACCCCAACCTTGAAGTCCCTACTGAAGCTTCATCTCCCTGTATCCCGGAGAAACCCCAATGGGTAGTGTGCGTGGGTAGTGCACCAGTTCTCCTGCCCGAAGAGACTTCTGCCCATCCAGACTCCACACAGGAGAACTTCCTGCACCCGGCATCAGATGCTTCTCTCTCTTTAACCGGTGTGCATGTCCAAGGATGCTCCAAAGCTGTGGTTACCTCTGAGTCTGTGCACCTCTACTACCTGGCGGAGGATCCCCTGTTGCCTCCTGAATCCTCCGGGATACCACTCGATGACAAATGGAGAGAGACTTCTCTACACCCGGTACTCAATACTTTGTCCGCTTCGTCCTGTGAGCCTGACAATGGGTACCCCAAAGTGGTAGTTACCTCCGAGTCTCTACACCCCTCCGACCAGGCGGAGGATCTCCAGTTGTCTCCTGAACCCTTCGGGGTGCTACCTGGTAGCGAAAGGACAGAGACTCTCCTATACTCTGTACCTGATACCTCGCTCGCTTCGTCCAGTGAGTCCAACTTAGTGTACTCCGAAGCAGAGGTTACTCCTGAGTCTCTACACCCCTCTGACCAGGCGGAGGACCGCCAGCTGTCTCCAGAACCCTTCGGGGTGCCACCTGGTGGTGAATGGACAGAGACTTTCCTATACTCGGTACCCGATACCTCGCCTGCTTCCTCCAGTGAGTCCGACCTAGTGTACTCTGAAGCAGAGGTTACCCGTGAGTCTCTACACCCCTCTGACCAGGCGGAGGACCGCCAGCTGTCTCCAGAACCCTTCGGGGTGCCACCTGGTGGTGAATGGACAGAGACTTTCCTATACTCGGTACCCGATACCTCGCCTGCTTCCTCCAGTGAGTCCGACCTAGTGTACTCTGAAGCAGTTGTTTTCTCTGAGCCTCTGCACTCTTCTGACCCGGCGGAGGACCTCCAGTTGTTTCCTGAATCCTCCGGGATACCACCAGATAACAAAGAGACAGTGACTTTTCCTCATTATGTACGTGATAACCCGTCTATTTCTTCCTGTGAGCTTGACAAGATGTACCTCGAAGCAGAGATTACCCTTAAGTCTCTGTCCCCCTCCAACCCAGTGAACGACTGGCCCTCGAATTCCCTGCGGAAGATTCTGGCAGGCCTGAAGAAGAGGGGGCGTAAGGGGGGAGGTACTGTAACATACCTGGCGGCGTCCTTGCATGGTGGTCCATCTCCCACTGTGCAAGAGGGCGCACTTGATCTCCTGTCCAGAATGTCTCTCTGGCTTCCCTCCATGCTGTCTGTTTGTGTCTGTTTCTGCTGCTTAAGGGCGGCGCCCGATCACTTCCTGCCTTTTGTACCTGCTGTGGGTCACACCCCTTGTGCGTCCTCAGCCTATTGCTGTCTGTCACTTGGTATATAGCTCAGCAGCTCCCTTCTATCCCTGCCTGAGCATAGTGTTTCCTTCAGTGTGTGCTTGCACTCTGAAGGTGCCAGGTCCCGTCTCTTGTCTCCTGCTTTTTGTATCAGTTCCCGTGTCTGAACTGAGTCCTGTATGTCTCCTGCTTTGCGGTATCAGCTCCCGTGTCTGAACTGAGTCCTGTATGTCTCCTGCTTTTCGGTTTCAGCTCCCGTGTCTGAACTGAGTCCTGTATGTCTCCTGCTTTGCGGTATCAGCTCCCGTGTCTGAACTGTGTCCTTTCTGTGTTCTCTTGTCTGTCCTGTCTGAACACGCTCCTAGCCTGTTCCTCCTGCCTTCTAGGGGCCGATTACCTAGACCCGTTCCTGTATCTTGTCTGTCCTGTCTGAACACGCTCCTTGCCTGTTCGTTCCGCCTTTTAGTGGCCGATTTCCTAGACCCGCTCCTGTGTCTGGTCTGTCCTGTCTGAACACGCTCCTTGCCTGTTCGTTCCGCCTTCTAGTGGCCGATTTCCTAGACCCGCTCCTGTGTCTGGTCTGTCCTGTCTGAACACGCTCCTTGCCTGTTCGTCCCGCCTCTCTGGGGGCCGTATTCCCAGACCCGCTCCTGTATCCCTCTGCAGTGTCGGTCTCCTCCGTACACTCAGTTCCAGTCTGAACTCTCTCCTGTCTTTTACCTGTTTTGCCTCTATGTCCGTTCCCTTCCTTTTTCTGCAGAGTCTGAACTCGTACCTAACTCCTGCTTGTTGTCTCTGCAAGTACTGTGTGAGTATCTGGCTCTGTCTTTCCCTTCCTGTCTGTTCCGTGTGAACAGAGCCCTGTCCTCCCTGCTCAGCCTTGTCTGCACTCTAGCTGTGCTTGCCTGTAACCCTCTGCCTGTATTGTTCCTGAGTCCCGGTGTGTACTGGGTCCTATCCCGCCTGTGTTCCTACCTGCTAGTGCCTCCCTGTCTGCACTCTAGCTGTGCTTGTCTTTACCCCCCTGCCTGCATACCCGCCTGCCTGCATACCAGTCGTGCCTGCCTATACCCACCAGTCTGTGTGCCAGCCTACCAGCCTGTTCCTGTATTCCCCTGTGTGGGTCAACAGCCGTGTCCGGGGTCTGTCCTGGAGTAGCACCTGGTCCCTCTGCTCGGTTCCTCCTTGGTGCACTGGCGTCGTATGCCGTCGTGCGACCCTGGTCGGATCGGGTGAATACCTAGTCACGCCCCTCCAGGCATTCACTCTCCGGCACGGTCCAGTGGAATCACTACCAATCACACGCACACGCCGCTTAGCCCGGGCGTGTGCATAACATCCTGGTGTACTGGCCTGTCTCCTGGTAGCGCCTCCAGCCTCTGGACACTACGCTGACAGACACAGCAAACCTTCTTGCCACATCTCGCATTGATGTGCCATCCTGGATGAGCTGCACTACCTGAGCAACTTCTGTGGGTTGTAGAGTCCGTCTCATGCTACCACGAGTGTGAAAGCACAACCAACATTCAAAAGTGACCAAACCATCAGCCAGAAAGCATTGGTACTGAGATGTGGTCTGTGGTCCCCACCTGCAGAACCACTCCTTTATTAAGTGTGTTTTGATAATTGCCAATAATTTACATCTATTGTCTATTCCATTGGCACAACAGCATGTGAAATTGATTGTCAATCAGTGTTGCTTCCTAAGTGGACAGTTGGATTTCACAGAAGTTTGATTTACTTGGAGTTATATTCTGTTGTTTAAGTGTTCCCTTTATTTTACAGTACAGACCAAAAGTTTGGACACACCTTCTCATTTAAAGATTTTTCTGTATTTTCATGACTATGAAAATTGTACATTCACACTGAAGGCATCAAAACTATGAATTAACACGTGGAATTATATACTTAACAAAAAAGTGTGAAACAACTGAAAATATGTCCTATATTCTAGGTTCTTCAAAGTAGCCACCTTTTGCTTTGATGACTACTTTGCACACTCTTGGCATTCTCTTGATGAATTTCAAGAGGTAGTCACCGGAAATGGTTTTCGCTTCACAGGTGTGCCCTGTCAGGTTTAATAAGTGGGATTTCTTGCCTTATAAATGGGGTTGGGACCATCAGTTGTGTTGTGCAGAAGTCAGGTGGATACACAGCTGATAGTCCTACTGAATAGACTGTTAGAATTTGTATTATGGCAAGAAAAAAGCAGCTAAGTAAAGAAAAATGAGTGGCCATCATTACTTTAAGAAATAAAGGTCAGTCAGTCCGAAAAATTGGGCAAACTTTGAATGTGTCCCCAAGTGCAGTTGCAAAAACCATCAAGCGCTACAAAGAAACTGGCTCACATGAGGACCGCCCCAGGAAAGGAAGACCAAGAGTCACCTCTGCTTCTGAGGATAAGTTTATCCGAGTCACCAGCCTCACAAATCGCAGGTTGACAGCAGCTCAGATTAGAGACCAGGTCAATGCCACATAGAGTTCTAGCAGCAGACACATCTCTACAACAACTGTTAAGAGGACACTTTGAGCAGCAGGCCTTCATGGTAAAATAGCTGCTAGGAAACCACTGCTAAGGACAGGCAACAAGCAGAAGAGACTTGTTTGGGCTAAAGAACACAAGGAATGGACATTAGACCAGTGGAAATCTGTGCTTTGGTCTGATGAGTCCAAATTTGAGATCTTTGGTTCCAACCACCGTGTTTTTGTGCGACGCAGAAAAGGTGAACGGATGAACTCTACATACCTGGTTCCCACCGTGAAGCATGGAGGAGGAGGTGTGATGGTGTGGGGGTGCTTTGCTGGTGACACTGTTGGGGATTCATTCAAAATTGAAGGAATACTGAACCAGCATGGCTACCACAGCATCTTGCAGTGGCATGCTAGTCCATCCGGTTTGCGTTTAGTTGGACCATCATTTATTTTTTAACAGGACAATGATCCCAAACACACCTACAGGCTGTGTAAGGGCTATCTGACCAAGAGGGAGAGTGATGGGGTGCTACGCCAGATGACCTGGCCTCCACAGTCACCAGACCTGAACCCAATCGAAATGGTTTGAGGTGAGCTGGACCGCAGAGTGAAGGCAAAAGGGCCAACAAGTGCTAAGCATCTCTGGGAACTCCTTCAAGGTTGTTGGAAGACCATTTCCGGTGACTACCTCTTGAAGCTCATCAAGAGAATGCCAAGAGTGTGCAAAGCAGTCATCAAAGTAAAAGGTGGCTACTTTGAAGAACCTAGAATATAAGACATATTTTCAGTTGTTTCACACTTTTTTGTTAAGTATATAATTCCACATGTGTTAATTCATAGTTTTGATGCCTTCAGTGTGAATGTACAATTTTCATAGTCATGAAAATACAGAAAAATCTTTAAATTAGGTGTGTCCAAACTTTTGGTCTGTACTGTATATATATATATATATATATATATATATATATATATATATATATATATATATATATAGTGAGGGAATAATATTAATATCAGGGTTTGTCCTGGGGACTGATAAGGGGGGACTGACTCTAATTTGGGGATTGACATTGCTATAGAAGGGTTTGAATATACTAAACACAGAAGTGTGGAGCTGAAGGGGTTGTCAGGACTTAGGCTCCAAGTCTGCAGTCACTCTATGTGGCTGCAGACTTATGAATCCTCACATCGCATGCACTGCAAGGATTCTCAGGTGCTGGGAGCAGCGGGCAAGTGACCCCAAATATGTGATTTGCATAGATGCGGTCACATGCTGATTAGACATGCGCAGCCCCACTCAGTGCAAGTGTATTGAGCTAGGCAGGACACGTGAAGTCAGAATGTTGCCAAAATTATGCAAAATCGCATCACATGACCATCCGCTCCCTGAGAATCCTCATAGTGTGCAGTGAGTACATTGTGAGGGCTCACAAATCTAAGGTCACATACAGTGCAATGTGAAAGTATTTGGCCCCCTTGAACTTTTCTACCTTTTGTCACATTTCTGGCTTCAAACATAAAGATATAAAATTCTAATTTTTTGGGGAAGAATCAACAACAAGTGGGACACAATCGTGAAGTGGAACGAAATTTATTGCATATTTTAAACTTTGAAAAAAAAAATAAAATGAAAAGTGGGGCGTGCAATATTATTTGGCCCCTTTACTTTCAGTGCAGCAAACTCACTCCAGAAGTTCAGTGAGGATCTCTGAATGATCCAATGTTGTCCTAAATGACTGGTAATGATAAGTAGAATCCACCTGTGTGTAATCAAGTCTCCGTATAAATGCACCTGCTCTGTGATAGTCTCAGGGTTCTGTTTCAAATGCAGAGAGCATCATGAAGACCAAGGAACACACCATGCAGGTCTGAGATACTGTTGTGACGAAGTTTAAAGCCGGATTTGGATACAAAAAGATTTCCCAAGTTTTAAACATCTCAAGGAGCACTGTGCAAGCTATCATATTGAAATGGAAGGAGTATCAGACCACTGCAAATCTACCAAGACCCGGCCGTCCCTCTAAACTTTCATCTCGAACAAGGAGAAGACTGATCAGAGATGCAGCCAAAAGGCCCATGATCACTCTGGATGAACTGCAGAGATCTACAGCTGAGGTGGGAGAGTCTGTCCATAGGACAACAATCAGTCGTACACTGCACAAATCTGGCCTTTATGGAAGAGTGGCAAGAAGAAAGCCATTTCTCAAAGATATCCATAAAAAGTCTCATTTGAAGTTTGCCACAAGCCACCTGGGAGACACACCAAACATGTGGAATAAGGTGCTATGGTCAGATGAAACCAAAATCTAACTTTTTGGCCACAATGCAAAACGATATGTTTGGTGTAAAAGCAACACAGCTCATCACCCTCAAAACACAATCCTCACTGTCAAACATGGTGGTGGCAGCATCATGGTTTGGGCCTGCTTTTCTTCAGCAGAGACAGGGAAGATGGTTAAAATTGATGGGAAGATGGACGGAGCCAAATACAGGACCATTCTGGAAGAAAACCTGTTGGGAGTCTGCAAAAGACCTGAGACTGGGACGGAGATTTTTCTTCCAACAAAACAATGATCCCAAACATAAAGCAAAATCTACAATGGAATGGTTCAAAAATAAACGTATCCAGGTGTTAGAATGGACAAGTCAAAGTCCAGACCTGAATCCAATCGAGAATCTGTGGAAAGAGCTGAAAACTGCTGTTCACAAACGCCCTCCATCCAACCTCAATGAGCTCGAGCTGTTTTGCAAGGAAGAATGGGCAAGAATTTCAGCCTTTCAATGTGCAAAACTGATAGAGACATACCCCAAGTGACTTGCAGCTGTAATCGCAGCAAAAGCTGGCGCTACAAAGTATGAACTAAAGGGGGCCGAATAATATTGCACGCCCCACTTTTCAGTTTTTAATTTGTTAAAAAAGTTTAAAATATCCAATAAATTTCGGTCCACTTCATGATTGTGTCCCACTTGTTGTTGATTCTTCCCCTAAAAATTAGAATTTTATATTTTTATGTTTGAAGCCAGAAATGTGGCAAAAGGTAGAAAAGTTCAAGGGGGCCAAATACTTTCACAATGCACTGTATATTGACTACAGACTTGGAGCTTAAGGCCGGACAACCCCTTTAACTCCAATTAATATTTCCAGAACTTCTGTGCTGTGTAATATATCTTCAGCGCATATTTAGGCTCCACAGGCCGGAAACGTGCACATGCAAGGAAGAAAGTAACCGAATCGTCTTTATTGCATGACAGAAATAGACAAAAAACCCTCTGCAATGGGAAATGTTCACGGCTATGAGTGGTGGCTACTGTTATGCCAGAAACGCGTTAGTGTTTCATGGTTATTATTTGAACCTTTTCCATTGCAAAAGTCTTTTTTTAAATCAATTCTTTGCAATTTCATTAATTTGGAAAGGAAACACAAGCGGTTTACTGGGGTTTCAGCAGTATTAGGGATTTGCACGATCGTGCTGCAGTGACTGCTTCTTCCTTCGCACATTGCTGCAGCCGCAGGGATCAGCAGTGACCTCAGGCATCAGGGGCTCCGCGCTCGGCCAGCGATGTCTGCCTGTCAGGGCACGTGATCCGCACAGACGCTTCTAGTCCCCCGATCGATAGCTCGGCGCTCCGGTGTCCCGTGGTTCCCGGCAGCATGGCGGCGGTGCTGGAGGCCGGCTCTGTCACACATTTCGAGGAGCTGTTACAGAAGAGTGATAAGTACGTGTGTGAGTGACGGGGGTGTGTGAGGAGACCGGGCAGTGTCCTCTCTTTGCACCGAGGGGCTGTGACACCAGAGGCCTCAGTGATGGCTGAGGGTGAACACTGCAGGGAACCGCTCCATGTCTGACCCCTGAGCACTGCAGATCCCAGCATGCCCTGATAGTGTGTGAATAGTGTGTATTATACTGCACCCCCCACACTGACCACAGCGCTGTATACACCAGGTATAACACCCCCACACTGACTGCAGCGCCCTGTACACCGGGTATAACCCCCCACACTGACTGCAGCGCCCTGTACACCGGGTATAACCCCCCACACTGACTGCAGCGCCCTGTACACCGGGTATAACCCCCCACACTGACTGCAGCGCCCTGTACACTGGGTATAACCCCCCACACTGACTGCAGCGCCCTGTACACCGGGTATAACCCCCCACACTGACTGCAGCGCCCTGTACACCGGGTATAACCCCCCACACTGACTGCAGCGCCCTGTACACCGGGTATAACCCCCCACACTGACTGCAGCGCCCTGTACACCGGGTATAACCCCCCACACTGACTGCAGCGCCCTGTACACCGGGTATAACCCCCCACACTGACTGCAGCGCCCTGTACACCGGGTATAACCCCCCACACTGACTGCAGCGCCCTGTACACCGGGTATAACCCCCCACACTGACTGCAGCGCCCTGTACACCGGGTATAACCCCCCACACTGACTGCAGCGCCGTGTACACCGGGTATAACCCCCCACACTGACTGCAGCGCCGTGTACACCGGGTATAACCCCCCACACTGACTGCAGCGCCCTGTACACCGGGTATAACCCCCCACACTGACCGCAGCGCTGTGCACAACGGGTATAACCCCCACACTGACTGCAGCGCCCTGTACACCGGGTATAACCCCCCACACTGACTGCAGCGCCGTGTACACCGGGTATAACCCCCCACACTGACTGCAGCGCCGTGTACACCGGGTATAACCCCCCACACTGACTGCAGCGCCGTGTACACCGGGTATAACCCCCCACACTGACTGCAGCGCCGTGTACACCGGGTATAACCCCCCACACTGACTGCAGCGCCGTGTACACCGGGTATAACCCCCCACACTGACTGCAGCGCCGTGTACACCGGGTATAACCCCCCACACTGACTGCAGCGCCGTGTACACCGGGTATAACCCCCCACGCTGACTGCAGCGCCGTGTACACCGGGTATAACCCCCCCCACGCTGACTGCAGCGCCGTGTACACCGGGTATAACCCCCCACGCTGACTGCAGCGCCCTGTACACCGGGTATAACCCCCCACACTGACCGCAGCGCTGTGCACAACGGGTATAACCCCCACACTGACTGCAGCGCCCTGTACACCGGGTATAACCCCCCACACTGACTGCAGCGCCGTGTACACCGGGTATAACCCCCCACGCTGACTGCAGCGCCGTGTACACCGGGTATAACCCCCCCACGCTGACTGCAGCGCCGTGTACACCGGGTATAACCCCCCACGCTGACTGCAGCCGCCGTGTACACCGGGTATAACCCCCCACGCTGACTGCAGCCGCCGTGTACACCGGGTATAACCCCCCCACGCTGACTGCAGCGCCGTGTACACCGGGTATAACCCCCCACACTGACTGCCGCGCCGTGCACGCCGGGTATAACCCCCCGACGCTGACTGTAGGATCGGTTACTTAGTATAAAATCTTTATTAGATTGGATTTTCACAGCAGTTTTGGTAGTTTTTTTCCTGGTATTTTTATTGTTATTGAGCGTATATTCTGTGAATGATGTAATCTGCAATGTGAAAACACCACAATGCCCAGATGTGACACTTAGAGGGTTTGTCCCAATATAACGTGGATCTGCTCCTCTCGGTGTCCGACCGCTGGGACTGCCAGCTATCTGCAGAATGAGGTTCTGGATTCCCAGGAAAGGACGCCCTCCATTCTGATTGGAGGAGAGGTGTGCACACTCATTGTGGACGGGAGTGCTGCAAAAGGCCAAGCACAGCACTCAAAGATGAAGAGCGGAGCATGTTCCTCACCACTCCATACAGGACAGAGCTCTGCAGAGCCCTA
Source organism: Phyllobates terribilis (assembly GCF_046119375.1). NCBI lineage: Eukaryota > Metazoa > Chordata > Amphibia > Anura > Dendrobatidae > Phyllobates > Phyllobates terribilis. Next base: position 405,536,454 of record NW_027362765.1, read on the forward strand.
ATCTCAGGATCGCATGGGGGGTCCCAACAGTCCTAATGATCAGAAAGTTATCTCCTGCGCTATGGACAAATGATATCGTGTGGAAATGGGAATAATCCTTTAATCATTGCTGTTGTGTAGGATTTTTATTTGATTCATGTGGACACTATGGAGGATAACAGAGTATATAGCAGATGCCTCGGATGGACGTCAATATATATATTTAGATATTTAGTAATTTGTGGCAGAATTTACTAAAAGGCTAATTTTTACCTACATGACTTGCACGTCAGGAAATCAAATCTACTTCTGCTTTAATCAAGAATTTCTCCATTTCCTCATGTGCAGTTTTTCTTTTTTCAGTAGAGTTGAGCACAATGATTCACAGGACTCTGTTCACCATTCATGTCTGTAGTCTGCGGCCGCCGCACCAGAACCTTGTGAATCTCTTCCTACCTGCTGGCATGCACAACTCCTCTTCTGATTGGTTGGGTTGGCACAACGCAGGCATGACATCAGAAGCGGAGCCGGACGTACCGGCAGATCGGATGAGCACAGTGGTTTGGTCCGTGTCTGCTGGACAAGGGTGCTGCTTTTGCTTATTTCTAGTTTTCTAGCAATTTTTACCTGCTAATAGACTGGAGGGGGTCGACTGTGTGGATGGAATGGTGGTGGAGTATGCACATTATCGCACCATTCACTGCTCATAATAACAGAGCGCTGTTCTCCCGTAGAAGTGAGCTGTGTAGTGGTCATACTGCGCAGTGATACTCCATGTGCGTTACTAAGCCCTACACTCTTGGGATCGGGACGCTAGCTATCAGTGAGGTATCCATAAAATAGTGTATGTTTTACCAGCGAAGTACAAATCCTTTAAATGAGTTGTCTACTATGATGACATTGTTGACCTGTCCTCTGCACAGGCCTCAGAGCATGCCCACAACACTCTCCCATAGCCAACATAGGACTCTGCGGATCAGAGCCCTGAGTGATTGGCTGTAGTTGTGGCGTCACCCCTGCTGACTGTTAACAAAGACTGTAGCAGCAGTGGAAAGGCAACACTGGACCTGGGGAGGGGGAGTAACACCTGAGTTTATTATTTTAACCTAATGGAAGAATTAAAATTGTATTCTATTGTTCTGCTGACACATTGGCAGAATACAGCCTGCCATTATTCTTCACCTGTTCTATGGGCGCAAACTGTTGTGTTAGTAGCACTCACTTGGCCTACTACTATTTGTCTAACTCTCCTTTGCTCATGAACACTTTAACACCCAGCGAGAGGGGAGTAGTCACTGTCAGAGAACAAGAAGAGTGGGCATTGGGAGTGTTGGCAGCCCTCACACGTCAGATGGTCGGTGGGTTCAGCCGAATATAGGTAGGGCCTTCAGTGTATTGGAAAGATATAGTTGCTGCTCTTTAACTAAAGCCCCCCATACCCATTAGATAGCCATCATTCAGCCGATCATTTGACTCCTCCTATGTTCTTTATAAGAGAGAGCCACTGCCAGAAATCTCTGGCAGCGACTTATCACTTAAAGAACAAAAGGATTCTCAGTCCGAAATTAGACATACTGGATCTTTAACGCCCTTGTCAATCATCTGTCGGGGGACCCCATACACATTTTTGATTTTTGCAGTGTTTATTTTTTCTGCAAGAAAAACACTGCATGTAAAATGCAGCTATCTGCTGCGGTTATTTGGTACAGAATACACGTGTGATTTGTCTACAGTACATGTTTTAATAAAGTTACTTTTTATTTATGAAAAATGCTGCAAAACTCGTTTGTAGCTTCTTTGCATCTGGAGTGTTGGCAGGAAAAACGCTGCGTGTCAACGTAGCTCTTGACTGTTGTCTGAACCTGTTGATATTGGCAGGTTCTGCTGACGTTAGTCTAATGTTTATGGGGGCCTTAAAGGGTTCGTCCACTACTCAGACAACCCCTTCTGAATCCCTATGTTTCCCCGCCAGTAAAATAACACCTATACTCCTCTCCGGTGCCAGTGCCTTTCCAGAGGTGTCGGCACTGTCTCTCCTAGGGCTCCCTGTGGCCAATTAGCGCTGGCTTCACTCCCCTCTCCTACAGATGGAATTGACATCCAAAAGAAATGAGACGGAAGCAGCCGCAGCTCTCCCTTCCTCCGGATGTCTTGATTTGTCTAAAGGAGAGGGAAGACAGCGGTGATTGGCCGCAGGGATCGCATGACATAATGTCATGCTATCCCCGGGAGAGTCAATACCGACACCGTTGGAACGGCGCCTGCACCTGAGGCAAGAGTAGGTGTCATTATTTTACTGTGGAGAAACTTAAGGATTCAGAAGGGGTTGTCCGAGTAGTGGCTAACTACTTTACGCTGCAACTAATTTTTTGCTCCAGTCCATCTAACTTAACAACAAAGGAATTTTGCAAATAATCTTGTTTAAAAAATGTATCCTACTGTTTTGTGATGGCAGCTCATGTACAGACTAATGTGTCTCCATGGTACCAGACTACAAACCCCATAGCTAGCAGACATAAATAGGATCCCCCGCTTTGTTCCATCCTTATATTTTAGAAGAGTCCCTTGACTATAGTGTAAAGTAGAACTCTTCTCTCCAAATATGTGGTTTTGAATGAAAAATTCCTACAATCCACATGACGTTTCCATCCGGCACAACAGACCTTTCTCAATCACAATGTGAGGCGGAAAAATAGTTTGTCTGGAATGCAGAAAACTACCTTATACCTGGCCTCACTGCATACCTAGCATTACTACTCCCATGCCATAGCAATTGGCCTATAACTATTTACATGCTCATGTACTGCTTTCAAAGATAAGTCCAGAAATACCTTTACATGGCCGGTCCGTTCCTCTGTTACTGAGAAATCAGAGTTTGAATTCATATGCAAATGAGGCTGAAGAGCTGTTTATAGATCTGAAGCCTCTGTCACTCCATCTCTATTCCCCGCCCAACACGGCCTCTTCCTGCTTGTTCAAATGCGTATTTTGATCACATGATACTTTTTATACATGTTGTCCTACTCCAAGCTGCATAGGCTTGAGAGCCAACTACCAATTAAGTAAATCTGGAGATGTGCATCTCTGTAATGAGGAGGGGTGTTGACTAATGACATCAACACCCTATATAAGGTGTGCTTAATTATTAGGCAACCTCCTTTCCTTCGGCAAAATGGGTCAGAAGAGAGATTTGACGGGCTCTGAAAAGTCCAAAATTGTGAGATGTCTTGCAGAGGAATGCGGCAGTCTTGAAATTTCCGAACTTTTGAAGCATGATCACCGAACAATCAAGCGTTTCATGGCAAATAGCCAACAGGGTCGCAAGAAGCGTGTTGGCCAAAAAAGGCGCAAAATAACTGCCCATGAATTGAGGAAAATCAAGCGTGAAGCTGCCAAGATGCCATTCGCCACCAGTTTTCCATATTTCAGAGCTGCAACGTTACTGGAGTATCAAAAAGCACAAGGTGTGCGATACTCAGGGACATGGCCAAGGTAAGGAAGGCTGAAAAACGACCACTTTGAACAAGAAACATAAGATAAAACGTCAAGAATGGGGCAAGAAATATCTTAAGACTGATTTTTCAAAGGTTTTATGGACTGATGAAATGAGAGTGACTCTTGATGGGCCAGAGGCTGGATCAGTAAAGGGCAGAGAGCTCCACTCCGACTCAGACACCAGCAAAGTGGAGGTGGGGTACTAGTATGGGCTGGTATCATCAAAGATGAACTTGTGGGACCTTTTCGGGTTGAGGATGGAGTGAAGCTCAACTCCCAGACCTACTGCCTGTTTCTGGAAGACAACTTCTTCAAGCAGTGGTACAGGAAGAAGTCGGTATCGTTCAAGAAAAACATGATTTTCATGCAGGACAATGCTCCATCACATGCATCCAACTACTCCACAGCGTGGCTGGCCAGTAAAGGTCTAAAAGAAGAAAAAATAATGACATGCCCCCCTTGTTCACCTGATCTGAACCCCATAGAGAACCTGTGGTCCATCATAAAATGTGAGATCTACAGGGAGGGAAAACAGTACACCTCTTGGAACAGTGTCTGGGAGGCTGTGGTGGCGGCTGCACGCAATGATGATCAAAAACAGATCAAGCAAGTGACAGAATCTATGGATGGAAGGCTGTTGAGTGTCATCATAAAGAAAGGTGGCAATATTCATCACTAATTTTTTTTGTTTTTGTTTTTGCATGTCAGAAATGTTTATTTCTAAATTTTGTGCACTGATATTGGTTTACCTGGTGAAAATAAACAAGTGAGATGGGATTATATTTGGTTTTTATTAAGTTGCCTAATAATTCTGCACAGTAATAGTTACCTGCACAAACAGATATCCTCCTAAGATAGCCAAATCTAAAAAAAAACCCCACTCCAACTTCCAAAACTATTAAGCTTGGATATTTGAGTCTTTTGGGTTGATTGAGAACATAGTTGTTGATCAATAATAAAAATAATCCTCTAAAATACAACTCGCCTAATAATTCTGTACAATGTGATTTCCAAGAAATGAGTCGAGACTCCAGCAAGAGGAGGCTTGGAATAGATCTGGAGTGACAGAGGCTACAGATCTACCATAGCTCTTTAGCCTCATTTGCATATCAATTCAAACGCTTCTCAGTAATGAACAGACTGGGCATGTAAAGGTATTGCTGGACTTATCTTTAAAACAGCAACATGTGCAAATAAATAATTTAAAGGGTAAAATCATTGGGTTTTCTATGTGTTGGAGGACAGGACTGGTCCTCTAGAGAGAGATTCTTTTTGCAACGTCAATCTGTTCTGCCCATGGGAAAAGGATCCCAAGTAGAGGACCTCCTCCATTTATTCAGGATTCTCTAATTGTGACAGTGGATTTCGGTGCATTTTGATTTTGGTGATTTTAATAAATCTACCCCTTTGACTTATCAGTTCTATTTCTATTTTCAGGGCTTTGCTCGTTGTACATTTTTGGGCTCCATGGGCTCCTCAGTGTTCTCAAATGAATGATGTTATGGCCGAACTGGCCAAGGTCCAGCCCGGAGTCACATTTGTAAAGGTATAGTACCATCTGAAAAATAACATTAAAGGGATTGTCCTTCTTTCAGGACAATATTTATTTTCTTGCTTAGGGTATGTGCACATGTTGAGTATTTGCAGCAGATTTTTCAGCAGCAAAAACCAGAATGTTGCCAGGAAAAATACTGCATAAAATATGCGAGTTTTTGATGCATTTTTTCATGCGTTTTTTTTGACCATTCATTTGAAAGGATGAAATAGCTGCAAAAACGCTTAAAGAATTGACTCATTGCAGATTTGAACAATCTGCAGGATGTGCATGATATTTCAGAAAGTTCATTGCCTGTGTTGGTACTGTAAAACGCTGCATTGTTTTTCAGCAAAAACGTAGCATTTGAACAAGCCTCTGTTGCTTTGTGTATTGCTGGCTGCAGAATGAGTTAACAGAGGATCCATTAGTGAGTTCCCTCTGACGTTCCAATGGGAGAGTTCCTAAATTTTTTTTTTTATACAACGGATGAGTATTGAACACGTCGCCCAATTTTAAATATATTTCTAAAGGTGCTATTCACATGAAATTCTCACCAGATGTCGGTAACAACCCGTCCAATCCACACAGGCAAAGGAATCACATCATAGATGTCCATAAATTAGGTATAATAATGAGGAATGACACAGGGAAAAAGTACCGTATTTAAACACGCTTACTGAAATTTAATTAATAGTTTGTACAAAAGCCTTTGTTGGTGATGAAGCTTCAAGATGCCTCCTGTATGGAGAAACTAGTCGCAGGCATTGCTCAGGTGTGATTTTTGGCTCATTTTTCCACACAAACATTCTTCACATCCTGAGGGTCCCGTGGGCTCCTTCTATGAACTCTGAGCTTTACTTCCTTCCATACATTTTCTATTGGATTCTGGTCCGGTGATCGGCTCGGCCATTCTAGCAGCTTTGTTTTCTTTCTCTGAAACCAGTTGAGAGTTTCTTTGGCTGTGTGTCTGGGATCATTGTCTTGCTGAAATGTCCATCCTTGTTTCATCTTCATCATCCTGGTAGATGGCAGCAGATTTTTATCAAGAATGCCTTGGTACATTTGTCCATTCATCCTTCCTTCAATCATATGAAGTTTGCCAGTGCCATATGCTGAAAACCGCCCCACACCATGATGTTCCCAGCTCCAAACTTCACTGTTGGTATGGTGTTTTTGGTGTGATACTTAATGCCTTTTGGCCTCCAAGCATGGTGTGTATTATGGCATCGAAAGAGTTGAATTTTGGTCTCATCTGACCAGACTATATTCTCCAGTATTTCACAGGCTTGTCTAAATGTTGTTGAGCAAACTGTAAACTCGCTTGAGCATGGTTTTTGTTCAGCAATAGAGTCTTGCATGGTGAGTGTGCATATAGGTCAAGGAGGTTCTGTGCATTACTTAGTTTTCTTTGAAACAATTGTACCTGCGGATTCCAGGCCTTTCTGTAGCTCTCCATAGGTGGTCCTTGGCTCTTGAACAACTCTTCTGATAATTCTTTTCACTCCTCTGTCTGAAATCTTGCAGGGAGCACCTGGTTGTGGCTGCTTTATGGTAAATTTATGTTCTTTCCATTTCTGGATTATGGCCCCAACAGCACTCAGTGGAACTTCTGTAGTTTAGAAATTCTGTAACCAATGCCATCAGTATGGTTTGCAACAATAAGGTTGCAAAGGTCTTGAGACAGCTCACTGGGTTTACTCATCGTGAGAGGTTTCTTGTGTGTTACCTTGGTAATAAGACACCTTTTTATAGACAACCAGCTGATCTTATTTTTCACTAAGTGACCGGATTACTTTCTAATTACTGATAGATTTCTGCTGGTGGCATGACTCTCCAGGGCTTTTTGCACCTCTCTTTCTTCATGTGTTCAATACTTTTTTCCTGTGTAATTTCTCATTATTACACATAACTTAATTTACGGACAGTTATGGTTTGATTTTTTTTTCCTGTGTGGATTGGATGGGTTGTTACCGACATCTGGGGAGAATTTCATGTCAATAGCACCTTTTCGAAATAGATTTACTTAGAAAATTGGTGACATGTTCAATACTTATTTCACCCACTGCAGCTCCTCTCCGCTAATTATGGCCTCAGACCACATAACAGTTGAATGTGCAGGGAAATAAAAATGACTATAAAAGCCAAACGGTGCAACATTTTTAATGATGGCAAAATTTATTTTTAGCTCCAAATACCTGTATTTAAGTAAAAAATAAAATAAAATAGCTCCAGCATTGGACAATTTCTTTAATTTGGCTTAAAGTATTTTATAATGTTTGTACATCTTTATCCATCAGCTATAGACCCTGGCGTCTGCCAGACCCAGGAGATACTATGTTGTACTGCATGTAGATGGACCACGTTGGAGCTATTCATTTGACCCTGACCTGTTCTTTATTGTTAAAGGGAATCTTTTGGCAGGTTTTTGTGATGTAATCTGCCAGCAGCATGATGCAGGGACAGAGACCCTGATTCCAGTCATGTCTCACTTAGTAGTTTACTGGGTGTGACAGTTGTGATAGAATCTACATTTTAGCAGTTCTCGGAATGCTGAGTTGTGTATAACCCCGCCCACACCACTGATTGGCTGCTTTCTGTCAATAAACAGAAAACAGCCAGTCAGTGGTGGGGACCTGGTTGGACCAGGAGGCACGAGGCACCTATTCCTCTAGTAATAATCTCCTGCTGATAAAACACTGATTTTATTGAAACAGCAAAGCACAGAATAATAAGTGATACATCGCCGGAATCAGGGTCTTTGCCCCTATATCACTGTGCTCTTTGATTACATAGCAAAAACCTTTTGTCAGATTCCTTTTAAAGTGTGCCTTCAGTTATGTAGAAAAATGATTAACATTCAGGATTTTGCACAATAAATAGACTTGTAGTAGTAGGTGATAGACACGCGGCGGTTGGAGCTGCAGGCTACTTACTGCGCCCCTACCTATTTCTAGGCTCCTGTCTGTAGTAGGCCAAAATGGCAGACTACAAAATACTGTGCTGACCCTAACGCAGTAGCTGGCAAACAATGGATCAAAGGATTCGGTGATAAGTGATGGATCGTTGGGGGGTCTTTCCAATGAGACCCTTCTGAAATGCCTCATCGGAATGGCGGCCATCACTCCGTTCATTCTCGTTGGGACTCCTGTAGATCTCTGGCAGCGTCAAAGTGAATGAATGGATTGTTGGCGTCAGTGTGCGGCCTCCGATATTTGAGATGTGGAGTGGAGACACATTGCCCCATGTGGTTTCTGTGTCGATCACATTCCCTGGCCATTTCTTTATTCACCCCCATAGTCATGCCACATTTCGACAGCTGGTGCCGCGCGTACCGTGCATGCATTAATGGAGGGAACGAGGCTTAGTATAACATAAAGGACAAATGCAGATTCAAGGACTGGGGCCATTCTAAAGAAGCTGTCACATCAATGCCAACCTGCCCTTTCCTGAAAACCTTCGCCTTCCGCCTCCTGACCGGCTGACTAATGTTCGATCGCCGGTCACCATTTGTCTTTAATAATTACCGAGCATTATCGCTCAGAAACGAGCTGCTGCGCGAAGGGTTAAGCGTAAAATTTACCAGACATCAATAGCTTATTGAAGAAATTCTCCTTTTCCCCTCTCTCTTTTTCTTTCTTTTTTTTTCCTTTTGCTTCATAATTTGCAGAGAGCTGCAAATGTCAGTCTTGATGTACTGCCTCTCGAAATTAGTCAATAGAGCAAACAGCTAGAATTGCTGTGGGCAGAAAATAAGCACTGTAATCATGACATAACCGGGGTCAGTGATTTATGGATTTCAATATAGTAGTAGCTGCATATGATTGAAAATTTACTAGGTCACTAGTGCACCAAAAAAAATTTTTATTTGCAGCCTCGGGGCATCTTTTGAAATGTGCAACAAAATAAGACCCCTTGAACCTGTTTTGTCACAGTGCACGCTCAGTGGATGACAGGGGCAGCCCGGCGAGCCTCATTTAAATGCAAATGACTTGCAAAGTTTTGCATTCAACTCCATTTTAAACATCCCAAGTATCCCTGCGAGGGTTTTCTAAAACATGTGCCATAAAAAGGGGACATGAAAATAAAATTACTTCAACATTGTATTTTTTTATTTTTTTTCCTTTTTTTTTTTATTATTTGAAGCTTGAAGCCGAAGCTATTCCTGAAGTGTCGGAGAAGTACGAGATCACCTCTGTGCCAACCTTCTTGTTTTTTAAGGTAGGAAACGCCACAGAAATGCATAAATTGTGTGTATGGGAGATGTGTGTGTGTATATAGATGTGTATATGTTTGTTTGGACAAATATTAACCCCTTCCCCTACCTCCCAATGGTCTATGTTGAGTTCAGGTGCATGGAACAGGCTTAGGATCTGAGCCCACTCCACACACGGCGAGTGCCATCTGTGTAATACAGCCGACATCTGCCTGCCTCCAACAGCAGCTATAGTCACTAGCTCTGATCACTGCTGTCTAAACCCTTAAATGCTATCAATCAGTGACAGCGGCATTCAAAGCATGCAGTCCTGCCTGACGCCCATCAACAAACCCCCTCTCGCCCCGCAAAGCAACTGTGGGGTGATAGTGAGGGGCCTGATGAAGGCCCTTGTTGCCTTCTTGGCAGTCTTGTGAAGCCTAAACACGGGTTGGTCATCATAAGAGACGATCATTTTGTCTATATACTGCAATGCTTCAGTATAGCGGGAAATATAGGACAAGCAAACAAATGATTGCAGGTTAGTCCCCTATGGGGACTTAAAAAGTAAAGTGTAAATTTTGTAAAAATATATTATATAAAAAATAAAAAAATAATTCTAAAAGAATATATTTGTGTGTATGTATGTATATAATAAATAAAGTACGTATATATATATATATGTATGCACACGCACAAATATATATTTTTTATATTATATATTTTTAATCATAGAATGGTAGAGTTGGAAGGGACCTCCTGGGTCATCTGGTCCAACCCCCTGCTCAAAGCAGGATTCACTAGATCATCTCAGACAGATGTCTGTCCAGCCTCTGTTTGAAGACGTCCATTGAAGGGGAACTCACCACCTCTCGTGGCAGCCTGTTCCACTCATTAATCACCCTAACTGTCAAAAAGTTTTTTCTAATATCTAATCTGTGTCTCCTCCCATTTAGTTTCATCCCATTGCTTCTAGTCTTTCCTTGTGCAAATGAGAATAAAGATGATCCTTCTACAATGTGACAGCCCTTGACATATTTGTAGACAGCTATTAAGTCTCCTCTCAGTCTTCTTTTTTGCAAGCTAAACATTCCCAAATCCTGCAACCGTTCCTCATAGGACATGGTTTGCAGACCAGTCACCATTCTGGTCGCTCTTCTCTGAACTTGCTCCAGTTTGTCTATGTCTTTTTTAAAATGTGGTGCCCAAAACTGTACACAGTATTCCAGATGAGGTCTGACCAAAGAGGAGTAAAGACCGATAATGACTTCACGTGATCTAGACTGTATGCTTCTGTTAATACATCCCAGAATTGTATTTGCCTTTTTTGCTGCTGCATCACACTGTTGACTCATGTTCAGTCTATGATCTATTAGTATACCTAAGTCTTTTTCACATGTACTGTTGCTTAGCTCTATTCCTCCCATTCTGTATATGCTTTTTTCATTTTTATTGCCCAGATGTAGTACTTTGCATTTTTCCCTGTTAAAAACCATTCTGTTGGTTGCTGCCCACTGCTCCAGTTTATTTAGGTCTTTTTGAATCCTCTCTCTCTCTTCTCTAGTATTAGCTATCCCTCCTAGCTTTGTGTCATCAGCAAATTTAATCAGTTTACCCTCAGTTCCTTCATCTAAATCATTGATAAAGATGTTGAACAATACAGGTCCCAGGACGGAGCCCTGTGGTACCCCACTTGAGACATTCATCCAGCTGGATGTGAAGCCATTTACAACCACCCTTTGAGTCCGATCACTAAGCCAGTTATGAATCCACCTAACAGTTGCCTGGCCCATTGCATACTTGGTCATTTTTTCAATAAGGATGGTGTGAGATACTTTGTCAAATGCTTTGCTGAAGTCAAGATATACTATATCTACAGCATTTCCCTGATCCACCCAGTCAGTGATTCTGTCATAGAAGGAAATTAAGTTAGTCTGACATGACTTGTTAGTTACAAACCCATGCTGACTCTGGTTAATCACTTCATTCTTATCCATGTACTTACATACATGTTGTTTAATAATTTGTTCAAAGATCTTTCCTGGTATAGAAGTCAGACTCACCGGCCTATAGTTCCCTGGGTCCACCTTCTTCCCCTTTTTGAAGATAGGAACAACATTTGCTCTTCTCCAGTCTTCTGGGACTTCTCCTGTTCTCCAAGAATTTTCAAAGATTATGGAGAGTGGTTCTAAAATTTCTTCTACGATCTCCTTCAGTACTCTGGGGTGTAATTCATCTGGACCTGGAGACTTGAACTCATTTATGTTAGCTAAATATTCCCTCACAATCTTTCTGTTTACAGATAACTTGGATTCCTCTATTCCTTTAAAAGGACAGTGAAGATCAGTTGATGTTACATTTTCTTTCTGAGAGAAAACAGATGCAAAATAGGAATTAAAAAGTTCGGCCTTCTCAACATCCTCTCTTACCATTTCTCCATTTTCATCCTGTAAAAATCCTATAGCATCTTTGACTTTTCTTTTACTTTTGACATACCCCCCCCAAATCCTTTTTTATTGCTTTTGACATCTCTTGCAAGCCTTAATTCATTGTCAGCTTTAGCTAACCTGATACGTGCCCTGCAGGATCTGCAGACTGCATTATAATCTTCTTTAGATATGCCTCCCTCTTTCCATTTAATAAACATTTCTTTCTTTCTTTTTAGCATGTGTTTAAGTTCTGTGTTCATCCATCCTGGTTTCCTTAAATGCTTCCCATTCTTCCTACTTTTCGGGATTGTTAACGATTGTGCTTTGAGAATCTCATTTTTAAAAATTTCCCATCCTTCCTGGACATTTTTGTCCTTAAAGACATCCAGCCATTGGATCCCTCCTATTCTCTTTCTGAGTCTCTTAAAATTTGCCTTTCTAAAATCTAACCTTGAAGTTTGAGTCTTCACATGTCTTCCTCCTCTAGTTATCCAAAATTCTATAATAGCATGATCGCTGCCTCCTAGGGTCCCAGCCACCTTTACCTCCTCAACCATTTCCTCCCTGTTTATAAGGATTAGATCCAAAGTAGCAGATCCCCTTGTTTTCTCCCCTACCTTTTGGAAGATAAAGTTGTCAGCAAGAGAGGATAAGAATTTGCTTGACCTGTTAGTTTTACTTGAGAGAGATTCCCAACAAATGTCTGGATAGTTGAAATCTCCCATGACCACTACGTCATATTTTTTGGAGAACTTGGTCATTTGATACATAAAGAGTTCATCCATATCTTCAGCTTGCCCAGGTGGCCTGTAGTAAATGCCTACAATGGTGTCCTTTCCGTTGTTCTCTCCTTGTATTCTTACCCAAACAGTTTCCACAGAACTCCCAGTCTCTGAAGCTTCAATCTCTGTGCAGATATACGCTTTTCTAACATACAATGCGACACCTCCTCCTCGTTTATCAAGTCTGTTTCTTGCAAATAAGTTGTATCCTTTTAGCCTTTTATTCCAATCATGTGTATCGTCCCACCAAGTTTCAGTGATTCCAATGACATCATATTCCTTTTCCTGCATTAGTAGTTCCAATTCTCCTTGTTTGTTGCCCATGCTTTGTGCATTTGTATAAAAACATTTTAGTTTGTGATTGGTTTCTCTTCCTCCCATATTTTTATTATTTAGATTTTTTTGTCTTTGTTCTTCTTTTCCACTTCCAGTAGCAGGGATCTCAATAGTATTTGTCAGCTGTATGGCTTTTTCTGGCCTTTTGCTTCCCTTCCCACATTGTTCTAGTTTAAAGCTCTTCTGATGAGTGTAGCAAGGCGACTTCCAAATACATGTTTTCCAGTCTTCGTAAGGTGCACCCCATCTCTAGCAAGTAGTCCATCGTATAGGTAATTCATTCCGTGATCCAGAAATCCAAATCCTTGTTGACGGCACCATCGACGTAGCCAGTTGTTCACCTGTAGAATCTTATTCCACCTCATTGTTCCATGGCCATCCACTGGGAGGATGGATGAGAAGACCACCTGCGCTCCCAATTCTTTCACTTTCTTGCCTAAGTCTTTACAAAATTTACACTCTACTTTTCAAGTCTATATATATATATATATATATATATATATATATATATATATATATATATATATATATATATATATATATATATGTGTGTGTATATATATATTATATCTAATATAATTTGAATTGTTCCACTTTTGTCCCTTTTTAACAACAAATGAAATAAAATGTAAACCTATGTTATATCGCCATGTCTGTAAAAGTCTGACCCATCAAATTATAAAATGAATTAACCCATACGGTAAATGCTGTAAAGCAAAAAATTAAATAGAAAATAGAAACAATGGAATTGCAAAATATTGCTCTCTGCTCCTTCCCCCAAAAATGTTATAAAAATTGAGCAAAACATCATATGGACCTCAAAATACAAACTGCAGCTAACTATGCAAAATAACAAGCCCTCACACTGTTCTAATGATTAAAAAGTTACGGGTTTTCTTTCTGCAACTTCACAATGCTTGGAATTTTTTTTCCTGTTTTCCAGTACATTATATGGTAAAATCTCCTCTCCGCAAAAAAAATCAAACCCCTCATACGGCTATGACAACTCTTGGAAGAAGTAGAGAAAAAAACTTAGAGCACAAAAAGTTATTATATTTTTTTTAATTTAATGCCTGCTCACCATCCAGACCTCTGGTGTTTATTTAATCTATACATATATTAATTCTATACATTGTTGTGGCATCCATTTATATTAGGCGCTGCCACATGGATATCTCCAGTGTTCGGTGGACCCCATTCACTTATAATGGGACTAAGCTGCACTGAGGTGTCACCTGAGAAGAATCTAAGAACCCCTGATTTTTTTAAGTTGTTCCAGTGCATCTAGTTTGCATTTATACTGTTCTTTATGCTGAGCACAGCTTTGGGGTTTCCTCCTAAATCTCTGAAAAAACAGGATTGAGACAAAAAAAAACTCCTGACGGAGTCATTCAGTATAGTGGGATGGACTGAGTCACTTTGGCTTTTGATCCAGCAGTATCCTATTTTTTTCAGGCTGATAATTAGGACGATTGTCTACTTTTCTGTCCACCTGAAAAGTTCACTGGCAGAACTTGGCCACATTGACATCGTTTTCCTTTCCGTCAGGCTTCCATTTGACTCACTTTTTTTTTTTTGTATTTACATGGAAACACCTATGCAGTGCTCAAAGTAGTGTGCAGGATAAATGTGACCCGAGCCTAAAAATAAACACGTGTGTAAATAATCGTAATTAAAACTTTTCTGTCGTTATGTGTCTTTTGCTGCAGTGACATACAGCGAGCAAACTGTGCCGTTATGGTGCCATCTGCGCTCTACTGCTCGGTAACCAACCAAAACGAGAGGGGGCAGGATGGGATTGTGACTGTATTTATCTGACTACAAAGGTTCGCTTATAGTCTGTTACCATAGAAACATTGTAGCTACAAAATACCTTCATTAATTTTAGACATGCTGGAGCAGCAAAAAATAAATAAAAATGTGAAGGTGAAACCTTCCTGAAGTCTCGACAAGGCTTCTGTACCATCTTTACCCATTGTTCAGTAGGAATTACCTTGCATCCCACCCATATAAAAAAATCACCATGCCCCCCAAAAATAGAAGGTGCAGACTTGTGAGCCGAGTCCATACAGAGCCGCTGTATTCAGCATGTCAGCCCCAGGTGAACAGACACACTTTTTGTAACTATATAATGATAATTTTACGTAAATTCTTTTTTGTTACTCCTTCTATCTGTGCCTAGCGTCGGAGTTTCTGCGTGTTCTCGCCTGACATTCATGGTGTTGTGTGGGTGTAGATCCCCCTCTGTTGGTCAGGACGCGTCCATAACTTTTTTTTTTCTTGCATCTTTTTGAACAGTGAGAATCTTTTAATTTCCTTGTATTTGGGGAATTTCTTAGTTCTTCTGTGGTCAAACATGACGCCTTTACGTGATTGGCGGTTTGCCTTGTTATTATGCAGGATAATAGTTCAGATCTGGCTGCCTAACTCTGCTGTGTGCCATAGGGTAAATGGTGATTATAATGATTGTCAGCCCGCTGTCCCTGAAACCGAAAATATTGCAAATGGGTTACGGGATTCAGGGACTTAATAGCCTGCTCAGGGTCCTATATTTACGAAAGACCTCTCCTGCCTTCTGTATTTCTGGAATTTTTTATTTTTTGTTATAAAGATGTATATAGAGATGAGCGGACCCATGGAAAGTCAGGTTCTCGAAACAATGGGGATATGAACTTTGGAGCTGAACATTTTCTTTCTCTCTCTTTTCTCTCTCTTTCTCTCTCTCTTTCTCTCTCTTTTTCTCTCTTTCTCTCTCTTTTTCTCTCTTTCTCTCTCTTTCTCTCTCTTTCTCTCTCTTTCTCTCTCTCTTTCGCTCTTTCTCTCTCTCTCTCTCTCTCTTTCTCTTCTCTCTTTCCTCTTTCTCTCTCTCTCTCTCTTTCTCTCTTTCTCTCTCTTTCTCTCTCTTTCTCTCTTTCTCTCTCTCTTTCTCTCTCTCTTTATCTTTCTCTCTCTTTCTCTCTCTTCTCTCTCTTTCTCTCTCTTTCTCTCTCTTTCTCTCTCTTTCTCTCTCTTTCTCTCTCTTTCTCTCTCTTTCTCTCTCTTTCTCTCTCTTTCTCTCTTTCTCTTTCTCTCTCTTTCTCTTTCTCTCTCTTTCTCTCTCTTCTCTCTCTTTCTCTCTCTTTCTTTCTCTCTCTTTCTTTCTCTCTCTTTCTCTTTCTCTCTCCTCTCTCTCTCCTTTCTCTCTCTCTTTCTCTCTCTCTTTCTCTCTTTCTCTCTTTCTCTCTTTCTTCTTTCTCTCTCTCTTTCTCTCTCTCTCTTTCTCTCTCTCTCTTTCTCTCTCTCTCTTTCTCTCTCTCTCTTTCTCTCTCTCTCTTTCTCTCTCTCCTTTCTCTCTCTCTTTCTCTCTCTCTCTTTCTCTCTCTCTTTCTCTCTCTCTCTTTCTCTCTCTCTCTTTCTCTCTCTCTCTTTCTCTCTCTCTCTTTCTCTCTCTCTCTCCTCTCTCTCTCTTTCTCTCTCTCTCTTTCTCTCTCTCTCTTCTCTCTCTCTCTTTCTCTCTCCTCTCTCTCTCTCTCTCTCTCTTCTCTCTTCTCTTTCTTCTCTCTCTCTTTCTCTCTCCCTCTCGCCTCTCTCT